>NW_025888801.1:0-279696 GCF_002878395.1 Capsicum annuum | reverse complement strand
TGTACATTCAGTTCTTGTAGGTAAATATATTTCCTGAGGTTTTCCTGCATGATCTTCCTGGTGTTACTTTAGATAGGGAGATTGTATTTGGTAGTGATTTGGTTATGGACACTCATCCAATATCTATTCCTCCTTATAGAATGGCTCTGGATAGGTTGACTGAACTCAAGCAGAGACATAAGGATCTTTTAGATAATTGGGGGTGCAACTTTTTTGGACTTTTCAGATAATTGGGGGAATTGAAATTTTTCTGCTAGTTTTGAATTTCCTGGGAAGAAGGAATTTCAGGTTGAGAAATTTCTTGTTCTATTGGTGACCCAAACCCTTGGTTTGAATTCTCTATCATGATTGGCTAAGCATAAATTTCTAAAGTTAAGGAGGGTTCAATGGAGACAAACACGATTGTGGGTTCTGGACTTCCTAAGGAAGATTCAGTTAGAAAAATTGATTCTGGTTATTGTTAGGGACTGAAAGTGATGTTTTCCATGGTTTTGATTTCTGAAGAATTAAGGTGTTCAATTTGGGTATTTTTAGTTTTATTTTCTAGATTTTTATCCCTTTTTTAGAATTTTTAACTGGGTTTAAAGAAGAATAAACATAAGCCATTTTATTTTGTGAGTGAAAGAGAGTTAGAAGGACTAGTTTGGTTTACAGAAGGTAATTGATTAAGAGTGATTAGTTAAGACTAAGACTTAAAAGTAGCCTAATTTAGTAATTTGAAAAGGTGACCATTATCATCAAAAGATGTTTCTTTTAAAATGACATGTCTGATCCTAATAAGTGTGACTCTTTACTTTGTCATAGAATTAATGCTTTTATTTAGAGAAGGAAAAACACATGGCTATTTATATAGAATTTAATGATTATCAAAGCATACTCTAGTGATACTAACTTGAGAGATGAGACCAAGTCTCTCTCCTTTTTGAGTGAAGCTTCAAATTTGTGCAAGTCATATTTGTCCACTTCCAAAGCTGTTCCTATGAATGTATACCTACAAGGGTATGGTAATGAGTTAGAGTAATATGCACCTACCTTATCAAGGATAATGTTTCCTTATCATAGCTAAAATTTTAGAGAGATATTGATTTGTATATTAGGTCAGATTAGTATCATGCTTTAGCCTCTGCACACTCCTTTTATCTCAAAACTTGTTTCCAAAGAAGGTCCAAGGACCAGGTCCAAGACTTGACTTTATTCAAACTACTAAAGCTTCTCCTTCTAAGATGAGTTTCCTAGGGACCAGGTCCCTGAGAATCATGACCCCTTCTTGTTGATCTTTTACTTTAGCTGGGATCAGTTACTAGAGCTTAGAACCATCACCATTCACATCTGCATCTTTTATCATTTTTCCCATCATCTTTAGAATCATCAACCTTTTATTGTTTCTGAAATGAGTTCTTCTTTTCTTTGAAATTTCAGCTACATTCTGCTAGGGACAAGGTACCTTGAGATCATCTATTTTAAAATGAGACACTTCCTCCTTGAAGTATGTTAAGAGAGAGAGAGAGAATACAGTTATACCTTCCAGTATTAGGCTTGAACATACCTTTCAATGATCTATTTCTGGCTGCAATCCCCTTTCTTATACCTAGTACCATGATTATTTGCTGGATTTGGGAACCCATTTGAGTTTGAGTTCCTAATAGGAGGACAATGGTGTGATCAAAACCTTCTTGGCCCATTTAGGCGGTGATTGATTTATATTCATAATTACTAAAGGCATGAACCTCTTAGGATGTGATTTCCCTTACTAAATATCTCTAGAACCATTTATTTTATCTCAAAGCCATCTTGAATAATTTTTCATCATATGCCCATCTCTTTCACTATAAGTGCACAGAGATTTGTGAAATTGATTTCTAATATTAGGAGCAGCCTTTCCTTAAAACCCAACAGCTTGAAATTCTCCTTGATATCCTAGGCCGTTGCCATTATTAACACATTGACTAGTCAAATTAGAAAGGATCAGTGAAGAAGCAATCTATTTAAGAGATTTGTTGAGCTTTTCTCCAAAATAGACCAGGTCCCTTTCTACCTTGTAATATTTATGATGTACGAACATAAGGTGTTTTTGAGAATCCCTTAGTTTTGCCTAAATCTCAAAATAAAGTATTGTAGATTCTTTCTTCCCTTTACCATCTAAATCATTTAACTTCTCTAACTGATTCATCTAACTAAGATTTTTAGCTCTTACATTAGTGACCATTTTTTTAGTTTAAGATATTTGAAGAGTTAAAGATATCAATTCAAGTCCTTGATTCAAAACTTTATCCTTTAAAGCATTTTTCTTATTAGTTCATTCACATATAGATTCTATCAGCACACTAGCAAAACCTTTTATCTTCCTAGTAGAGTAGTTACGTGGATTTTTCATAATATTAGAAAGAGCTACCTCTTTTTCTTCTTCATCTTCTATGTTGGCCATGAATGCAAACAATGAATCATAGATAATTGATCTATCTTCCCCTGCTAGGCTAGAAATATCTCCATATTTCTTATCTTCATCATATTCACTGTAAGAGTCTCCCTATGCTCCCAGAGCTTGCTTTACTACATACTAAGCTGCAGTCTTTCTTCTTGATTTTTTAGGCACCAATTCCTTATTCTTTCCCTTGTCACCTCCAGTTATGAGATAGTCCAGACAATCCAATTTGTGCATTGGATAGTCCTTAATCAAATGCTCAAGACTCATATTTTTGGCACACTTCAACATTTCTTCCTCCTTTGATGTTACTTTCTCTTATTTAAAATTGACCACTCTTCCTTATGGCATTGACAATCCTTTTTGCAAAATAGGCAACATTAGTGTCCTCTTCTACTGAATAAACTAACAATTTCTTAGGTTCCTACTTCTTTTAATAACACTACTATCATCTCAACTTGAAAATTCTGCCAAGACTCCTTAACACTGATTAACTCTAATTAGTATAGAACTTAGGCAACTCTACCTATGCATTCTCTAAGAAAAGAAAAAAAAAGAGTATTACTCTTATATAGACTAAGTAATTTAGTTAAAAATCAATCTTCACTTAAGAACACTTTCTATTTCAACACAAATATACAGCTAAGAAGAGCTTGAGAAATATTGAATATGGGGTTTTTTCCTATTTAATTCTTTAGCTCTCAAATATTAAATATGCACTAACTACTTAATAGAGAAGCTCCCTTTACCTTCTACCGATGAGTGATGATTATGGTTGAAACTCTATTGGACAAGGCATCCTAAATAGTACAACTATATCTGTGTATTTTGTTACAAATGTAGACAAAACTATGCAGATGCGTGCCAGTTGTGTTTTTGCCTTAAGCATCTAGAGACCTGGTCTCTTGAAGTCAGCTGTTCATTATCAAACTAGATACAACAAAGGTCAAGAGGTCTATTCATAGGATACATAGGGGTAAGTTGACGAGGACAGACAAGATTCTAGAGGAATTTATGAAAAGCACTCGCGGGATAGATTTAGAGTTATTGATGAGGTTTGTTAACACCATTTTAGGGTGACAAAGATGCTTGAAGCTCGGAAATAAAGTATAAGGGTTATAATATATAAGAAAATGGAAGACATTTAGAGTTGCAAAAACCATAGGGGTATCAAGTTGTTGAGTCATACTATAAAGGTCTGGGAAATGGTGGCAGAGTTGAGGATAAGGAGGATCATAACTATTTCCAAGAATTAGTTCTATTTTAGGGCAGGTCGTTTGACTACTGAGGCCATTAACCTTGTGAGGCTATTAGTAAAGAAGTTTAGGGAAAGGATGAAGGACTTGCACATAGTGCTCAATGATCTGGAGAAAGTAGACGACAAAGTTCCAAGAGATTCTGTAGAGTTTCTTAGTGGTTAAAGAAGTACCTGGGGCCTAAACTAGGTTATTTTAAGATGTGTATACTGGTGCAAAGATGTAATACCCCATACTTTTTCTAGCTAATTTTATCTTAAGAATGTCTAGTATTTGTTTCTAAATTGAATAATGGTTATTCTATAAAGAATTATAAAGATTCTCACTTTTGTCATGTGGGAAATTTAATAAGCTTTCCATCGATATAAGATTTGCCCAAATTCGATATCTGGGTCAGAAGTTATGACTATTTAAAGATACCATCATAAAACAGCGCCATATTAGTCAGTGGTACGCCGCGCCATAAGAGGAAATGGCATTAGGCAAATTCTAGTAGGGGTCAACAATTATGGTGCATTGTGCTAGGGATAAAATTTAGAATTGTCCTTTTCCAGTGTCTTAGCTCGATTTCCTTTGTTTCGCGCTAAAGTTCCATGTCGCAAAAGAAGGGGAAATACGATGGCTCAGCGTCGTGCCATCCCTCAATTTTTCAATTGTGAAATTCCAGTGACATGGTGCGATAGCACCGCATTGCACTAGGGGTTCAGTTTGGAAAAATTTTGCTGAAAGTAAATAACGTCCAGGGTTAAAAGTGTCATTTTCCCACCACTATTTAAGCCCTTTAACACATGATTCAGCCATTTTTAACCCAAAATACACTCTCTTCTCTTAAAAACCTCTTAAGAACAAGCTTGGGTTTTCATAGAAGATCCAATTCCAAGAAAATTTCACTTACAATCTTCACGAAATCACGAACTAAGGTATGTATAGTGTTCATTCATTGACTTCTTTCATCCATGAAGCCCAAGAATATCCCTTCTAAAGTCAAGATTTTATATTTTCTTTATAAATTTCATGTTGGGTTTGTTTTGTTTATGTTGAGAATGATCAATTCAATCAAATCCATGTTGGTTGATCAATTTTATGTGGAATTGATTTGTAGAGATGTATATTCATGTGAACCTATGAATAAACCCTAAATGATGAAATTAGAGATAAATCGTGATGATTAATTGTTGTATAATGGTGTCTACATATATTATGACATTCATGTGTTTGATTAAATGCCTAGATGAAGGAAAAGTGTCTAACTAGCATGATACCATGAAATCCCCTTGTATGTACAAGTTATGCCTATCAAATGTTTTGATGAAATGCTTCTATAAATGTATTATGGATTATGATGTTAGTTATATTTTCAAGTAAGTTATGCTTGGTCAGTTTCCTTCCATCGATTCTTGCGGGTACTCATACCCAAAACATTAGCTGTGTGCCTAGTCCATGTCATGTTTTGATGATACTCTTAGCCAAGCTATGAATCCTTAGACTTCAGATAGTGTTATGACTCAGGAAATCTCCATAATCTCATGAACACAGTAAGTTGTTAAATATCTGTAGTATTCCATCAGTAAATGGAATTTAGTATCTCAGCCTATGTTCAGTTCAGTAAATCATGTTCAGAGTATATTCAGATGGGCGTAGGAATTAGCACCGAGTGAACCCAAGGATGGTAACACACACTATCAGATAAGGGTGTGATTCTTAAAAGTCATCATCCTTGCATTCTAGAACTATGTAGCCAGCATAGATTAAGACATCAACACTGTTCGATGAGGGTGGATGAGGTGGATAAGCACTGTCAGATAAGGGCCCCACTATTCTCTTTTAGGGATACTATCAGATGAGGGTCACCCACAGCTTGTCCTTATCAGTGATGCGCTATTGACACCCTTCCAATTAAGGTGACATATTGGAACCCAACTCAACCGTAATGGTGTATTAAGGGCATGTCGGTTAGATAACTACTTCCCACAGTTTTATGTTACAGAATTAGGACTGTCAAATACAGTCAATCAGTCTCAGTAATAGAACTCAGATAGTTTTTCAGATTTTAGGATTGTCAGATATAGTATGGAACTCATATAGTTCCATCAGAATAAGGACTATCAGATACAGTCACTCGTGTAATAAGTTATATTTAGATTTAGTAATCATGTTATCCTAGTATTAGTGTCAATTGTTATGTCTCATGCATGTAATCTTATGCTCATGATAGTTAGTTAGTTATTATTGTTGTTCATGCATATGAACCCCATTCATTAAACCTACCTCATATGCATACCAGTACATTCAAAGTACTAACGCATTTGCGGTATGGTGTCTTATACCATAGGTTCAAAGACACTACATCCAAAGCGACAATAGCTTCCAGATATTCGCAGACAGAGTTAAAAGTGAGTTTTTAACTTTCAAGGAAATTATTATTTCCCTATCATCTCATTAATGAGTTTATTAGTTAGAATTAGTTAGGGACATGTCCCATCAACTCCTTACTCAGACAGTTCAGTCAGTTAGAGGCTTTCTAGATTATCATATTTCAAACTTTAGTATTTTTAGATTTGTTTTGGGTATTCTGTCAGCCCACATAGATGTTATATCATTCATATTATGTTTAGTATTAAACCTTATGGCTTTTCAGTGCATGTTTCCACATTATTATGTCATATTATGCAGTGTATAGGTACAGATATTAGTCATGGGTTAGCTTGTGGTCCTTCGAGTTCCTGAGCACCATGTAGAATTTGGGTACTAGATCTTGGGGATTACAAACTTAGTATCATAGCCTAAGGTTCAATAGGGTCCTAAGAAGTATAAAAGCCACATCTAGAAGAGTCTTGTACATGGGTGTGTTGCGCCACATTTTTGTACTAGAGGCTATAAGATGTTTTAGGAATAATTTCCCGTCTTTCAATATTTATGTCATGCCAGTGAGAATAATCTTAAGTCAATCTCTTTGTCTAATTTGTTTCTCCCTTTCTTCTACAGAACATGCCTCCTAAAAGAAGAAAAGAAAATTAGTCAGCCCCTCAGCCCGAAGATCCTTTGGGTGATCATATTTCTTGTATGGAGTTCAGGGCCGTATTTACTACTCTTGATCAGTTAGTTGCCACTCAAAATTATTATCCAACAGTCATTTCGGCCAACCCATTGGCCAATTCATCCACAGCTAGGATTCGAGACTTCACCCGAATGAATCCTTTGTCCTTTCTTGGGTCTAAGGTAGATGAGGACCCTTAGGAATTCATTGATCAAGTTCAGAAGTTGACAAACATCATAGGGGTGACTACTGTTGAGAGTGCCAAGCAAGATGCATATCAGTTGCAGGATGTGGCTGATACTTGGTTCAAATAGTGAAAGTCAGAGAGGTCAGATGATGCAGGTCCTATAGAGTGGGAGGAGTTTTTCACTGCATTCTTAGAAGGATTATTTCCCCAAGAGCTTAGAGAGGTTAAGATTCTAGAATTTATCAACCTCACATAGGGCAATATGATGGTGAAAGAGTATTCACTTAAGTTTACTCAATTAGCTAAATATGCCTCTCATGTGGTCGCATACAAAAGAGCCAAGATGAGTAAGTTCGCTTCAGGGGTAAATGATAGTGTGGTAAATAAGTGCTGATCTGCCATACTGAACAGTGACATTACTTTAGCCAGGCTTATGACTCTTGCTCAGCAGATAAAGGAAAAGAATATTACACTGAGGGAGGATAAAAAAAAGAGAGCGAAGACAGGTAGTTTTAACTTTACTCAGCCTAAATTAGAAGGAGGAAACCATTCCTATTATCATCCTAAGTCATCATTTCCATGTCCTTCTTTTGCCAGTGCTGCAGTTCCAAAGTTCAGGGAGGGTAATAGAGGCAGAGCGCCAAGATCTAAGTCCTAGGGTAGCGTTAGCAATGCTCGTACCTATCCTCTTTGTCAGACTTATGGAAAGCACCATTAGGGTATTTATAGAGCTAGAAGTGGTATTTGTTTTAGATGTGGCAAGCCAGGCCATAAAGTCAGAGACTATCCTCAGCCAAGTCCTCAGGGTCAAATGAATCGCTCCTCAACTCAGTCTGATCACCCAAATTAGTAGGGTGCCACCTCCAGTGCTACTAATGGGGAATGCCCAAATCATCTCTATGCTCTTTAGCCCCGAAAATATTTGTAAAATTCTCTTGATGCAGTTACTGGTACGTTACAAATTTTTTATGTGCATGTTTATGCATTGCTAGATCCAGGAGCTTCTTTATCTTTTGTCACTCCTTATATTGCAGTTGATTTTGAAGTCAGTCCCAAAATTCTTGTAAAGGCCTTTTTAGTCTCTAATAGTGGGTAAAACTATCATAGCCCGGCGGGTATACAGGAACTGCCCGATTATGATATTGTAGAAAGTCAATTCAGCAGATTTAGTCGAATTAGAGATGACTAATTTTGATGTCATTCTAGGCATGGATTGGCTTTATTCCTGCTATGCCATAGTGAACTACAGAAATAGAATAGTCCAGTTTCAATTTTTAAATGAACTCGTCATTGAGTGGAAGGGTAGTTTATCCGCTTTTAGGGGTAAGCTTGTTTCCTACATATGGGCACGGAAAATGATATCTAAAGAATGTGTCTATCTTCTTATTCAAGTCAAGCACACTAGTTCCGAAACTCCCAGTCTTGAATTAGTCCTAGTAGTGAATGAATATTCAGATGTCTTTCCTGAAGATCTTCCAGGAATTCCTCCCGAAAGAGAAATAGACTTCGGCATTGATCTTCTTCTAGATACTCAGCCTATCTCTATTTCTCCACATAGAATGACACTCGCAGAACTCAGAGAACTGAAAGAACAATTGAAGGATCTCTTAGATAAGGGATTCCTCAGACCCAGCATTTCCTCGTGGGGCACTCCAGTATTATTCGTACGCAAGAAAGATGGTTCTCTCAGAATGTGTATAGACTACCATCAACTCAATAAGGTCAAGGTCAAGAACAAGTATCCTCTTCCCAAAATTGATGACTTATTTGACGAACTTCAGGGTGCCAGTTATTTTTTGTAAGATACACCTCAGATCCGGCTATCATTAACTCAGAATCAGAGAATATAACATTCCCAAAATAGCTTTACATACCTGGTATGGTCACTTTGAATTCCTAGTCATGTCATTTGGTCTTACAAAAGCCCTAGCCGCTTTCATGGACTTGATAAACCATGTGTTCAAGTAGTACTTGGACATGTTCTTCATAGTCTTTATAGATGATATTCTGGTCTAATCCTGCAGTGAGCGTGATCAACCATCTCAGAATAGTACTTCACTCTCAGAGATCATCAATTGTTTACCAAATTCAGTAAGTTTGAATTTTGGCTAAGGTTAATAGTATTCCTTGGTCATATATTTTTGATTATGGAATTAGATTGGATCCTCAAAAGACTAAAGTAGTAAGAAACTGGCCCAAACCTATCTCTCCATCAGATATCAGGAGTTTCTTAGGTTTGGCCAGCTATTACAGATGGTTTGTTAAGGGATTTTTTTCTATTGCATCCCTTATGTCTAGATTAACTCAGAAGAAAGTCAAGTTTCAGTGGTCAGGTCCTTGCTAGAAGAGTTTTTAGAAGTTGAAGACTCGACTCACCTCAGCTCCAGTATTATCTCTTCCAGATGGTCCAGATGGTTTCGTAGTGTATTATGATGCATTCAGAGTAGTTTTGGGTTGTGTCCTCATGTAGCATAGTAAGGTCATAGCCTACGCCTCATTTAAGGAATTATCCAACTAATGATCTTGAGTTACCAACCGAAGTCTTTGCCTTAATGGTTTAGAGGCATTATCTATACGGTGTTCATGTAGATGTCTTCACAGATCTAAATATTTGTTAGAGAAGGTGGTTAGAGATCTTAAAAGATTATGACATAAGTGTCCTTTACATCTAGGCAAGGCCAACGTAGTTTTTGATGCTCATAGTAGACTATCCATGGGTAGTATTTCTCATGTTGAGGATAGTAAGAAGAAGTTAGCTCAGGAAGTCCATTATCTTACCAAACTAAATATTCGCTTAGTCGATATAGATGAGGGTGATATGGGTTCAGAGTAGTTCCGAATCATCTTTAGTTTTCGAGGTAAAAGAAAAGCAAGACAGAGATCCCAATCTTCTCAATGAAAACGACTCAGCTCAGGATTAGAAAATAGAGGTTTTCTCCCAAGGGGGAGATAGTGTTATTCGTTGTTAGGGTTGTCTCTGTGTACCAGGTGTAGATGACTTAAGGCATCGAATTCTTATAGAAGCGCATGGTATATGCTACTCTATTCATCCAGGGGCCACAAAGATGTACTGCAACTTATGGGAAATCTATTTGTGGAGTGGGATGAAGAGATACATTACAAAGTTTATGGCTAAGTGCTCTACATGTCAGCAGGTTAAGATTGAGCACCAGAATCCTAGTGTGTCCATGTAGGAGCTCAGTATTCCAACTTAGAAGTGGAAAGTTGTGAACATGGACTTCGTGATGGTTTTGCCTCAAACTCGTCATCATTATGATTCAGTCTGGGTCATTGTAGATATAATGAAAAAATCAGATCATCACTCCTATTCAGCCAAGGATTATGACAAACTCTACATCAAGGAGTTGGTCAAATTTCACGGTGTTCCATTGTCCATTATCTCAGATAGAGGTACCCAGTTCACCTCACATTTCTGGAAAGCAATGCAAAAGGGTCTTGGTTCCTAAGTTCATCTTAGTATAACCTTTTATCCTCAAATAGATGGTCAAGTAGAAAGGACTATTCAGACATCAAAAGATATGATAAGGGTGTGTGCAATCTATTTCAAGGAAAGTTGGGATAACCACTTACCTTTGATTTAGTTTTCATACAATAACAGCTATCATTCCAGTGTTCAGATGGCTCCATTTGAAGCTCTCTATGATAGGAGATTTAGATCTCCAAATGGTTGGTGCAAAGTTAGTGAGGCCTCATTTATAGGGCCTAATTTAGTATTTGATGCTTTAGAAAAAGTCCAGTTGATTAGAGAAAGAATCTGAGCTGCTTAGAGTTGACAAAACTCTTATTCAGATGTTCGTAGAAAATATCTTAATTTTGAGATTGGTGACTATGTCTATCTACAGATCTCTCCCATGAAGGGAGTGAAGAGGTTCGGCAGGAAAGGGAAACTCAGTCCCTGATATGTCGGTCTCTTTAATATTCTTAGTTGATTCAACATGGTAGCTTATGAGCTCGAATTGCCTTCAGATCTAGCCTCAGTTCATTTAGTCTTTTATGTCTCTTTGCTCAAGAAGTGCATAGGTGACCCATCAGTTATAGTCCCTATGTAGAGAATTAATGTTAAGAACATTGTCTCTTATGAAGATATTCCAGTCGAAATCTTAGACTATCTGACTCGTAGATTGAGGAACAAAGAAGTCCCTCTAGCTAAGGTTCATTGGGGAAATTAGTCCATCAAGGGAGCTACTTGGGAAACAGAGGCATACATGTGTACCAAGTATCATCACCTCTTTTTTGCCAACTTAAATCAAGCTCAAGGTAACATTTCACCATAATCTTACTCTTTTTTATGTTTAGTGTTCATCAAAAACTTGGTATGCAACTCTATGCTCATGTTCCCATTAGAAACTTGGTATCAAGTACCATTGCATATTCAGTCATGCACGCATGTATCAGTTCAGTTATGTAATTATGCATTAGACATGCATTCTCATTGTGAGAAACTTAGTTCTTCAGAACACTCAGTCATGCGCTTATAAATTAGTTACACATGCATCAGATATGCATGTTTAGTATTATATGTTCAGCTTGTTAGTCATGTTAGTCATGAGATCATGCTCCAGTTATTCATGTTTAGCATATATGTCAGTTATCTTTTCTCCCCTCTCAGTCAGTCTCATTTGAGGACAAATGTTCTCAAGGGGGAAATATTGTAATACCCCGTACTTTTCCTAGATAATTTCATCTCAATAATATCTAGTATTAGCTTCTAAATTGAATGATGGTTATTCCATGTGGGAAATTCAATAAGCTTTTCATGGATATAAGATTCACCCAAATCCTATAATCAGGTTAGAAGTTATGACTATTTCAAGTTTCCATCGTAAAATAGTGCCATATTAGTCAGTGGCGCAATGTGCCACAAAAGGAAATGTTATTTGGTAAATTCGAGTAGGGATCCATGATTATGGCACATCGCGCCAGGGCCTAAATTTAGAATTGTCATTCTCTAGTGTCTTCGTGCGATTTTCTCTGTGTCACGCCAAAGTTCCAGGTCGTAAAAGAAGGGGCAATGTGATGGCTCCATATCGCACCATCCCTCAGTTTCCCAATAGTCAAATTCCAGTGACAGGGCGATAGCACAGCATTATGCAAGGGGTTCCATTTGAGAAAGTTTTACTGAAAGTAAATGACGCATTCAGGGTTAAAAAGGTGAACTTCCCACTCCTATTTAAGCCCTTTAACACGTGATTTAGCCATTTTTCACCCAAAATACACCCTCTTCTCTCAAAAACCTCTCAAGAACAAGCTAGGGTTTTCATAGAAGATCCAATTCTAAGAAAGTTTGACCATCAATCTTAATGAAATCATGAACTAAGACATGCATAGTGTTCATTCATGGACTCCTTTCATCTATGAAGCCTAACAATCTTTTCTATAAAGTCAAGATTTTAGATTTTCTTTATGAATTTCATGTTGGGTTTGTTTTGTGTATGTTGAGAATGATCAATTGAATTCAAATCCATGTTTGGTGGCTAATTTTATGTGGAATTGATTCGTGTATATGTATATTCATGTGAACCTATGAATAAACCCTAGTTTCTGAAATTACAGATAAATCATGATGATTAATTGTTGTATAATAGTGTCTACATATATTATGCCTATTATGTGTTTGATTAAATACCTAGATGAAGAAAAAGTTCCAAACTATCATGATAACATGAAATCCCCTTTGTTTGTACTAGTTATGCCTATCACATGTTTTGATGAAATGTTTTTATAAATGTATTATGGATTATGATGCTAGTTATATGTTCAAGTAAGTAATGCTTTGTCAGTTTTCTTCTATCGATTCCTAGGGGTACTCATACACAAAACATTAGCTGTGTGCCTAGAGCCATGTCATATTTTTATGATATTCTCAGCTGAGCTATGAAACCTTAGACTTCAGATAGTCTTATAACTCAGGAAATCTCCATGATCTCATGAACTCAGTCAGTTATAAGATATCATTAGTGTTCCATCAGTCAACAGAATTTTGTAACTCAGCCCATATTTAGTTCATTAAATCATATTCAGAGTATATTTAGGTGGTAGTAGGAATTAGCACCGAGTAAAGCCAAGGATGGGAACACATACTATCATAAAAGGGTATGATTCTTAGAAGTCATCCTTGCATTCTAGAACTATATAGCCTGTATAGGTTGAGACATCAATACTGTCTGATGAGGGTTGATAAGGTGGATAAGCACTGTCAGATAAGAGACCCACCATTCTCTTTTGGGGACACTAACAGATAAGGGTCACCCAAAACTTTTCCTTACTGGTGGTGCGGTATTAATACCCCTCCAATTGGGGTTACATATTAGACCCCAACTCAACTATAATGGTGTATCAGGGGCATATCAATTAGATAACTACTTCCCATAATTTTATGTTAAAGAATCAAGACCGTCAGATACAATCAGTCAGTCTCAGTAATAGAACTCAGAAAGTTCATCAGATTTCAGGACTGTCAGATATATTCAACTCAGATACAGTATGAAACTTAGATAGTTCCATCAGATTTAGGACTGTCTGATACAATCAATCATGTTATTAGTTATATTCAAATTCAGTAATCATGTTATCATAGTATTAGTATTAGTTGTAATGTCTCATGCATGTATTCTCATGCTAATGAAAGTTAGTCAGTTATTATTATTGGTCATGCATACAAACCTTATGCATTTAGCCTATCTCACATACATACCAGTACATTCAAAGTACTGATGCATTTGCGCTATGGTTTCTTATACCATAGGTTCAGAGACACGAGCTCCAGAGCAACAGTAGATTCAAGATATCTACAGACAGAGTTAGCAGTGAGTCCTCATCTTTTGAGGAAATGATTATTTCCTTATTATCTAATTAATCAGTTTATTAGTTGGAGTTAGTTGAGGCTATGTCCCATCAAGTCCTTACTCAGACAGTTTAGTCAGTTAGAGGCTTTCAAGACTATCATGTTTCAGACTTCAGTATTTTCAATTTTGTTTTGGGTATTCTATTAGCCCACACAGATATTATATCATTCAAATTATGTTCAGTATTAGACCTTAGGGCCTTACAATGCATGTTTCCACATTATTATGTCATATTATAAAGTGTACAGATACAGATATCAATCATGGGTTAGCTTATAGTCCTTCAGGGTCATGAGCACCGTGTAGCATTCCGGGTTCCAAATCCAGGGCATTACAGAAGACTCCTGTTAGAATAATAGGAAAAATTCAGAGAACTTTCCAATTTTGATAGGGTTGAACAAGGGATCAACTTTTAGCCCATTTTTATTTTCTTTCGTGATGGATATTCTAGTACGAAGTATTCAAGGAAGGAGCCTTGGTTTATTTTGTTTGTTGATGATGTTTTACTAATTTATAAGACTCAAGAAAAAGTTAATGATATGTTAGAGGTTTGAAGGTAGAACCTTGAGAATAAAGGATATAGGTTGAGTAGGATTAAGACAGAATACCTGGAATGTAAGTTTAGTGATTTGCCACATGAGTCTGAATTGTAGTGAAGTTGGATTCCCAGGTCATTCAGAAGAGAAAAAGTTCCAAGTATCTTGAGTCTTTGATTTAGGGGAATGGTGAGATTGACTAGGATGTTATACACCATATTGGTTTAGGGTGTTTAAAAATAAAGGCTCGCTTTTAGAGTCTTGTATGATAAAAGGTGCCTCTTAAGCTTAAAGGTAAGTTTTAAAAATTGGCAGTCCGACCGACTTTGTTGTATTGAGTATAGTGTTGGCCTATTAAGAACTCCAATATCCAAAAGTTAAAGGTGGTGGAGATAAGGATATTTCAATGGATGTGTAGGCATACCAGAAGAGATGGGATTAATAATGAGTTTATTCAGAGAAGGTAGGAGTTGAACCAGTGGAGGACAAGATATAGAAAGTGAGGTTGCAATAGTTTGGGCTAGTGATAAGGAGGTGCATGAATTCATTAGTATGAAAGTGTGAGAGAATGGCTATGGATGGTTTTAGGTGAGGTAGATGTAGGCTAAAGAAATATTGGAGAGAGATGATTACTTATGAAATGGAGAAATTATAGCTTACAGAAGACATGGACCTAAAGAGAAAGCTATGGGGGACTTAAATTAGGGTAAAGGTTTAGTAGGTAGTAATTCATCCATGATATTAGCGATGAGTTCAAGGTTAGTCTGAGCTAGGAGTTTTTTTTGTGCGTTGATAATGTATATAATTTTGTAGTATTACTTTATAGGTGTATTGCTTACTTAATTATCTAGCAGTGTTTTATAGTTTTGTTGTGTACTTTTATACACACACACACACACACACATATATATATATATACATATATATTGTTAAAATGTTATCTATTATATGTTGGGGGTCTATAAAAAATAACCTCTCTACTTTATTTGAGGTAGTGGTATGGACTAATATACTTTACCCAACGCAAAACCCATTTTATCATAAATCACTAGGTATGTGGTTGTTGCAGAGCTTTACTATAGCCTTTCCAAGTCAATTATCACATTTTGGAGCTGATAGTTTAGTTATTGGATAGTTCATTAGGTTTTTAGAGACAATTTCCTATTTTGAAGTCATTGTTGTCAAGGATTGGATGTTGGGTTAAAACTTTAGGTTAAAGACCTCGTATGTAAATTTTGTTAGTTCTATCAGCTTTGGAACATTGATTTTATGCTAAACAGAGATTTGTTTTTGGTCCTACGGCTTTCAGCCTTATTTTGGGCTATAGGTCAAAATTTTGTAATAGAGTCCCTAAGGTATAGGCCCCATATTTCCTCAATGACTCTAGAAGAAACTTTTGATGGCTCTATTAAGTTTGAAATGTCTAATTTGATAGGGTGTCATAGTTTGTTTGCATTCATGTGATTTTGAATGAATCTCGAGGTATTGGTGGAACTTGGAAAATCCAAGTTTCAGCTAGTTCATTCGCTAAAGCAGACCTCTAGTTACTTTAGCAGAGGCCACTTTAGCATCAAAGTGGTCTCTTTAGCATTCAAGTATTTTCCATTTTTTCTCTTTACCAAAAGTCCACCGCTGAAGCAAACGTCCCTTAAGCGACCCCTTGTCTGTATTGGCAAAGTGGTGGCCCATGTCAGGTACTGGTTTAGCAGTCGTATGCCTCTTTAGATGTGACCGCTAAAGTAGTCAAGTGGTTGATTAAATTGCACCTCAGAGGCCATTAAATACATTCTTTTATTGAATTTTCTCCTTTTTCTCAAAAGTCTCATAAGAATTATATCCTTTGAGAGTGACGAAAATTGGGAGACTAATACATGGGTGATCATGGGGCATTGGTAAGCTTAGAATAATCATTTTCTCATTGTAATCCTTGTAAGGCTCCATCTAATTCTTAGATTAGTTCTCCAATTTGGTCATAAATTCCTAGATTCTTGTTTGATTGATTCTTGTATCCTTGAGCTTGGAATTTATGCATTCTTGAGGGTAAATGATCCTTGAGTTTAGGAGGGCATTTGATGGTTTTGAAAGTGCAATTCTGCAAGTAGGCCCCATATAGGACTTTAACTTGGTTTTTGAACAGAAGCATAAAAATGATGTATGAATATCATTATTCTCGTATTAACATGTAGATCACTATTTTGATAGCGTGGCATTATGCGATAGATTCTCAGAAGAGGAAATCATCAATTTAGTAGTATCTACCAATCTTTCTTTGATGTCTAGGTAGGCTAAGCTTACCTTTCCCTTAGATTGAGATTAATTATAATATAGATATAATATCATGCTAGTTTTGGGTTGGCAATTAGGACTTGGAGAGATATTTAGAGTGAATTGGGTTATTTACCTGATTAAGGGATTATGATTAGGTGTACTTGACTTAACTACCCATTCTTTAGGTATTATTGCCTCCTTAGGATTCAATGAGGCTTATCTAGCCCCTTATTGTGGGATTTTACACCTTAGTCTAGTTTGGAGTGGAATTTACCTTAGAATGGATTTTTGGTGTTAGAAGTGGTCCCCTTCAGCCCACTTTAGGCCAAAATTACTATTAGCTCCTTGTAGTCTCAATAGGCATAATCTTGCTAATATTCTTAAGCTTGAGGATGTTTAGATATATTATGCCTTGACATGTACTTGTTAGAAGTTAATACAGGTTTAACTCAAAAAAATATTGATGTTACTTTCGATTCAAATGCGGTGAATAATGATGTTACTTCTAGTTCATGTTTTAAAAAAGATGATGTTACTTTTGCTTCTAGTCCTGTGAATGATAATGTTATTTTTGGTTTAATTCTAGAAAATAATAATGTTACTTCTAGTTCACACTCAGTTTTTATGATATTATTTTCGATTCAAGCCCAACATGTGAGATAATATTTCTAAGATGAGTCTGGTATTAAGAGAATATTTGTGAAGGGTATGCAACTTGTTTGAGTTTGGTGTTTATGGTATGGAAATATCAACGATTAAGGTTTCGAGGTTCAAATATTGTTTGAGTATAGCTCATCTACTTTGTCTTAATTGTATCTACCGGGCTTACAGGGGATTACATTGGGTTGTTTTCTTATGGTTGTGTCTTTTGTACTTATGGGGGCCTAGTTATTCTAGAAATAGTTGTGTTCTCTTCATTATTTTTATTTTGATTATTAACTTTCAGTATTTGGACCACTATTCTAAGTTTGACCCTTTTTCCTGACTATGTTTATTATCATATATTTTATTGTATTTATATTATGATTTAGCTTAATCAGCTGATGATGCCAAATGAATACCCATTGTTGTAGCACTCTCACTACACTTTTGTACTTTTTTTATTTAGATTTGAGTATTAGTTGCCACTATGGACATCGTGTTAGTGCTGGTTATAGTTCACAGATAGGGTGTGCTCTTGGAGCTAGAGTTGGCTTTTTATCCTTCTTCTATTTTGATTAGTCTTTTAGTTTTGAGACAATTGCATATTTGATATTGATAGTAATCTTATTCTTTTGTTAAAGGCTCTTATACCAACCTTACTAGGTCATGGGATGTTATTAATCTTTTCACTATTTCTCACCAGCTACATTATTATTCTTAAGTTTTATAATTTGGATTCTATTTACTTGTATAATTTCAACATTAAGGTCTTTTCTAACAACTAGACCATTAGTCGTAATTCTAGGCTACAGTTTGGCTTACCTGTTGGTGGGGGTAAAGTAGGCACCATCAAGACTTGTGAAATTAGATTGTGACACCATTAAGTGGTCATTAGTTGATAAAGCTATGTCTAAGCCGCTAAAGTAGTTGGACCAGTAAATTTATTAAGTCCCAAAGGACTTTAATCAGGTGCTTAGCATTCCTAGCAAGTTAGGGAAACTATAGGAATTCTTTAAATGCAAAAAAAATCATGAAAACATATAAAAATACCTGCAACGTTATTACATATACTTCTCGTGGCCTATGAGGGTAGCGATTAAAGGCCCTGCTACTAGGGTTAATTTCAAATATTCTTAGTTCAAATATAGGGTTTCTTTAGTAGAGGCCAGTAGTAGTATATTCAGCCAAGTAGGCTCGTACATGTAATACTTCATCTCTTCAGTGTTGTAATGGTTAGCGCTCTAGTCAAATGTTCCATTGTCATTATTTTGGGTTTTAGGGTCATGATGGCCTTTTTATGTCAATAAATACCTTTCTCTAGGGTAAAGATTTTAGGGATTGGTATGATTGTGGAGAGGTTGGATATTTAACTAGAGAGTGCCCCTAATATAGGATGATGGAATATGAAGCACAACTTGTTTAACCTCTTAGAGTTATGATACTATCGATTAATGGTTATGCCAAAGGTTGTAGGCGTGGTCCTATGGTGTTTATGGTGGTGCTTATCATGGTAAAGAAGGCGGATCTTTGATCACCTTACAAAAAAATAAACATGGTGATTGATATGTCTTTCATGGTAGGCTGGAGGTGGAGTCACAAAATCTCATAATTATAGGTATGATTTTAGTTTGCTATCATCCATCCTCTGTTTATTGGATCTGATTTCCATTTATTTTTATGGATCGTTATACTTTTCTACTAGATTAGGGTTGGTTAGTAAGCCTTTATCTAAGCCTATGAATATAGCTACTTCCATAGGAAATTCTTTATTAGCGGATCAAGTATTCAAGTCTTGTGTAGTGACTATTACGGAATACAATACTTGAACATATTTGTTATTCTTGATATAGTTGATTTCAGTGCGATTTCGGGCATGGACAGGTTATCCCCTTATCATGTGGTCTTGGATTTCTTTACCAGGATTGTTACATTATCCATGCTTGGTATTCCTGCAGTTGTAGAGAAGGGTTCTAATAGAAATTTACCTACAAGGATTAGTTATTATATTTAGGCTAGGAGGTTAATATCGAAAGGATGCTTGGACTATGTTAGTTATGTCAATGATACTAGTGTCAACATTTATTCACTTATATTTTTCATGTTGTTAGCAAGTTTTTGATGTCTTTCTTACTTATTTGTTTGGTTTCCCATTTAAGCACTATATTTACTTTGTAATTAATGTTGAGTTGGGAACCCAACCCATTTTTATTTTGTCATGCTGAGCTGAAGGAGCTTTTGGTACATCTCGAGCATCTCCTGGGTAAGGGTTTTATTAGGCTAAGTATTTCTCTATAGGGTGCTCCTATCCTATTTATGAAGAGGTTGGTACCATTCATATGTCTATCGATTGTCAATAGTTGAACAAGGTGACCATTCAGAATAAGTATCAAACGTCATGTATTGGTGACCTATTTGATCACCTTTAGGGTGCAACTGTGTTTTCAAAGAAGGACTTAATATCTGGCTACCATCAATTTAGTATTAGGGAGATATACATCCCTGAGAAAACCTTAAGGACTCTTTATGAACAGTATATGTTGTTAGTGATGTTTTTAGAGTTTACCAATACCCAGGAACATTCATAGACTTGATGGCACATATGTTTAAGTAGTATTTGGACTCCTTCATTATTATGTTTATTGATGATATTTTTATCTACTCGATGAGTAGGGAGGAACATGAGTGACATTTGAAAATTTTTCTCCAAACTTTAAGAGATGAGTGACTTCATTACAAATTCTCAAAGTGTGAGTTGTAGCTTAAGTATGTAATCTTTTTGAGGAATGTCGTGTTTGATAATTAATGGAAGATCTAACAATGATTGGCACAATTTATAAGTGGGGTAGGACCACCTCTCCTACCATGGTTCATAGTGTTATTAGGTTAGTAGGTTACTATAAATGCTTCATCAAGAGGTTTTATTCTATTGCAGTGTTATTCACTAGATTAACTAGGAAAATTATCCCATTCAATTAGCCTGATTATTGAGAGGTATACCTTTTGAAGATAAAGTCCTTACTCACCCCAGCTCTATTTCTAACACTTTTAGTTAAGGGCCAATGATTTACCATGTGTTGTGATGCTCCTGCGATAGATTTGAATTGCACTCTAATGCAGTAGAGCAGAGTGATGGCAAATGATACTAGGTAGCTAAATGTGCATAAGTGTAACTACCAATGACATCCATGGTATCTCTATATCATTAAAGGCAAGAAAATATCAACACATTTTATTGGGAATCATTTAATAATGAAAACAATCTTTATAATGAAAGAGTAGGTCTAGCACAATGTGGATATTTGAAGCCCAAAATGAAGGCCAAAAGAAGTTGAAAGCATGCCCCAAAATTTAGCCAAAAGAAGGAGAAGTTAAGCATCCAAACAAGTGTTTAAAGAAATTAGTTTAGTGCTATGTTGATACTAGTTAAAGTTTTATTAAAGAAAGTGTTACTAATCTTCTAGATACTTAGCAAATCCAGCTTATTTAATTTAGGCAAATTCAGCTTATTTAATTTAGTTTGACAACCTTTATGACTTCTTTTAGAGTGGCAACATATTTACTTCTATATAAATGATTTCTTTCTTTTTATTGAACTTAGTTTGATTTAAGTTAATATTAGCAACCTTTGGCTTGTGGAGACCTTTTGAAGGTTCTCTTCTAGGTTATGTGCTCCTTGTTCTACATTGAACCGTAGCTTGGATTTGTTCAATTGTATGATTCTTCAAATGAGTTCTCTTTCTCTTATTTTCTTATTCTTGTTCTTCTTCTTAATTAATTCTCTTATTGTTTTCTTTTAAACAATATTTCAAGTACAAATACTTGAGCTTCCCTTATTTTCTCAAGAGTCAATTCGTATCACATTCTAAACTCCTTATTTTAAAGTCTTCCGCTATCCTTGTTATTATTAGGTGGTATCGGAGCTTTGGATAGTTGGGTGTTCTTATACTCACCTTAGCTTCTAATTTGATCTATAGAAAAAAAAAAAGAAAATCTGAAGAAAAAATGATTTATTATAGCTTGAACAGTAACAATTTCTTTTTAAAATATCAGGTGAATAGTGATGTGAATAGTAACTGCTAGTGTTATTCACATGTTCGTGGTCTTTTGAAATACTTTATCTTGTGATATAATGACTTTGGATATTAGAATGGTATGAGTAGTAACTTCTAGTGTTATTCACATGTTCATGGTCTTTTGAAATACTTTATCTTGTGATATAATGACTTTGGATATTGGAATTCTTATCTTGTATTTATTACTTGATAATATAATTTGACTTAAAGCTTATTGGGCTTTTAGTCCTAAAAAACATAAAAGTCATTTAGGCATTTCAAAGTTCATTTCATATACTTTGGATTCAAAGCCCATTAATATGTTCCAGATTTTCTTGGAAAGTATTTACTATATTTGGGTTTTTTTTAACGATAGAGACTTTAAGTATTTTTTCATACTTATAGTGATTTAGTGATTGTATGCATATTTCTTTATTCCGTAACATCTGTTTTGTGTCGTTCTCCTTATGTTTTTTTATGTATTTCATGGTTTGTAGTCTGTTATAGGTTTTTACTATCCTTTTGTTTATTTGACACCAGCTCTATTCTTGAACCTAACATTGACACTTACATTAAGTGTTTGAGTTATTGGTTCATGGAAGAACTTCAAGGAGCATCCCATGAGTGGTAAAAGGCAAGAGTGGCAAGATTATCTAAGGATAATACCTAATTGAGTGAATAAAAGTATTAAGAGCCACTACTTGAGTGAAATAGATATGGGAGTGCATGTCAGGAAACTTTACTACTAACAATCCTCAATTTAAACAATGTTTTCTATATATTGTGAAAACAAGTAGAGAAAAAATATAGCTGATAATAGTAGAAACGATTAGCTGCCAAATTCTAAGAGTAATGGAAACAAAATTATAGAATTCTTGTAATGAGTGTGTTGCCTATAATGACACATAATATCCAAACATATGATGTATCATATCAAAATTGTGATTTGAGTAAAACCAACATCTTTGATGATTATTCTAGTGATAAATATTCTTAATATGTTGAAATTGGTTATGGTGATGAATCTTCATACTGTGATGAAATTAGTTATGGTGATGAATCTATTGATTATGTTGGAGTTAGTAGTATGAGTGTTAAATGTGCTGGGCTAAGATCTAATTTGGGGAAGAGTCCTAGAAAAAGTCCTGAGCTTACTAGAGTTAAAATGGTTTTTAATATAGAAATATTGTTTAATGTGTGTTCTACTAATATTGACATGAATTTTTTTCACAACTTAGTCAGTTCTTACTTTGTTGAAAATGTTAGTTTATCTTATACTAAGCATGATTCACCTTACACCTTAAAAGCAATGAAGGCGAACAAGAGAGTGTTAGTGTTGTTAACTCTTGCGAGACACCGGATCATGTTTTGTGTGGTGTGATTCCCTTTTTAACATGTAATGCCTTATTGGGAAGGCCATGGTATCTATATGTAAAGCTTAGTATTATTAAGGAAAATATATGTAGTCCTTGGTGAATGATGATGGAAAAAAGACTGCCCTGGTGAATTTGCCACTCATTTACATAAAAAATTCGTGCACACTACTATGATTTGAATACAAATAAGACAAGTTTATTATCTTAATTACCTAATTTCCATATTTTGTAGGTACAAAGGTGATGAGAAAGAAGGATGTGGATTGATCTTATAAGGAATCAAGAAGAGAAGAAAATTGCATAAGTTGGAAGACCCTGCACAGTGACTAGGTTCAGTTACCGCGGTTACAGTCTGAAGGCCGTGTACTTGGCCAGTTACCTTTTGTTTGCCTCCAGCAATCGAGAGAATCTAAAGGTTTTTGTAGCAGCCAAAATTGCGGATAAGCTACAACGATCACGACTTGGCGATTTTATGCCCGAGGGCGATTCTTTTATTGTACATCGAACAATTGAATTTTGGTGATTTTGTAAAGCTAATAATTGGGGAAGCTATTGTGTTTGGATTTTCATCTTTGAGTTTAGTGAAATTATGGTTCAATTAAAGAATCTTCTTATTGTTAATTATGATGGAGCTTTTAATGAACCTTTTGGTATATCTTTTCTCCTTAACCTCATGAGTAGATAACTTATCTTTTTTTGATATTATGTTGTACTAAGGTGGAATTATATATTGGTTGTAACGTATTTGTGTAGATTCTAGCTTGTTGCTGATGGGTTTTACTATTGCTTGCTTGAATTAGTTGGGGTTTGTGGGTGAAAACTCCATGTTCTTAAAATCTCACATCATCCTTTAAAGAGGGATGTAGGTGAATTTTTGGGATCCCATATCATCCTTGAAAGAGGGATATGGACAACATGTCTATATGGACAATAGTAGATGTAGTTTGTTCTCTTTTTGCTATCTTAGAAATAAGGGTGAGTGGAGAGTTAGCTATGTCTTGGAATTTTCCTAGAAATACGAATGCGCAATTTAGGTATTAGGTGGTTTTAATTGCAGCACACATGAGCTACCCGAAAGGGTGCATTGGTGATAATCTTGAGGTTTTGTTGACAAACTAGCCTCAAGAATCTTCAACCTAACCTACCATGTCGTTGATGAATAGAATTTGCACCCAATCGTCATGCACCCATATATAACTTTCCCTTAGGTGGACATAATCGCAAGATCCTTCTCATATTGAATTTTCACTCAGAATTGTCGCCTTTAGTTGTTACTTGAATAGACTTTGATGAAATCACTTTCAAAAATCAATCTCCCATTTTAATTTATGCATTTTACTTTGTTTACGCTATGGGCGTACACCTAGAATCTATTAACATCTATAGGTTTTGAAGACTAGACTCACTCCTCGAGGAATTGACCTCAACTTAAGTTGAGATTTATTGACTACGAATGTTCTATATCCAAACTATGGTCTAGGTGAGTGTGATCAGTAACCTATGAATCAATTTACTAGGTCACTAATGCTCGACCTTTACCTGTTGACAACATAAGAAATGAGCTAAAAAGTCTACCAAATCAATATTCATACCACTCCACCAATAATGTTGTCTCAAATCTCTATACATCTTGGCTACACTGGGATGAATAGAATATCTAGAGCTGTGAGACTCATGTAAAATCAGCTAAATAAAGTCATCAATCTGTTGAACAAAAATGCTACCATTAAATCTCAAAAGGCCCTCGAAATCTATTGTGACCCTCTCGGACTCACCACTCAACACTTGATCATGAAGGAAGCGAAGCTTGCTATCCTCAAACTGATGATCCCGAATCAACTCAAATAATAAAAACCTCACCTCCACATATGCCAAAATCATCCCAGGATCTAAAAAATCAAGGAGAACTGGCATGTTATCTAAGGATTGATTGTCCCATGCTAATGACCTCTGAGAAACTGAAATACATGCCAAGCAACCCATACTCACTACCTTCCGACTCAAGGCATCTCCTACTATATTAGCCTTTCACTGGCGATATAAGATGGAGATATCATAATCCTTAAGCAACTCGATCCATCTATGTTGTCAAGCATTAAGATCTCTCTAGGTCATAAGATGCTGAAGCTTGCAATGATTGGTGAAAATCTAATAACGAACGCCATAAAGATAATGCATCCAAATCTTAAGTGTGAAAACAACCGCCGCCAACTCTAAATCATGAGTTTTGCGTGTATGCACCTTAAGCTATCTAGAAGCATAAGTAATCACTTAACTCTTCTACATCAGTACACTATCGACACCAACACCACAAACATTACAAAACATGGTGAATCCCGCACCCTTAATCGGAAGAGCTAATCCAGGAGATGAGGTAAGAAAGTTCTTAAGCTTTCAAAAACTCGATTCACACTTCTCAGGCCATAAAAAAGGAACATCTTTTTGATTCAATCTGGTTACAGGGGCTAAAATAGTAGCAAAATCCTCAACAAAGCATCTATAATAACTGGCCAAACCAATGAAATTATGAACCTAAATTAGAGATGTAGGTGTAGCCCAATCATGAATCGGCTCATTCTTAGCTGGGTATACCATAATACAATCGTTAGACACCACATGTCCAAGGAATGTTACCTACTCAAGCCAAAAATCACACCTAGAGTACTTGGAGAAAAGCACATGATCTGCCAAAGTCTGGAGCACGATCTTTAAATGTTGCTCAGTCTCCTTACTACTCTTACAGTACACAAGGATGTCATCAATAAACACAATCATGAAAGTATCCAAATATAGTCTAAATACTCGGTTTATCAAATCCTTGAATGCGGTTGGGGCATAAGTCAACTCAAAAAACATCACCAAGAACTCATAATGACCATAATGGATCTTAAAAGCTATCTTCAAGATATCCTCATCCCAAAACCTCAACTGGTGGTAACGATACCTTAAATCAATTTTAGAAAACAATACCGCACCCTAAAGTTAGTCAAATAAATCATCAATGCAAGGTATAGGATTCGGTTCTTCACCGTCACCTTATTCAGCTGCCTATAATTAATACGCATATGCGTGGAACTCTCTTTCTTTTTCACAAACTATAGAGGAGCTCCCCATGGGCATACACCCATTCTAATAAAACCATTACTAAGAAGATCTCAAAGCTGAGAATTCATCTCCTTAAACTTGGCAGGAGCCATACAATATGGTGCCATAAAAATCAGTCCGGTGCTAGGCTCAAGATCAATAGGAAACATTATCTCATGGATAGGGGGAAAACTAGGCAGGTCAGTCAGGAACACATTAGGATATTCACAAATAATAGGAACAGAGTCCAAATTATAAGTTGAATGCCTATACAACTCATAAAAATGAGCCTCATACTCTACAACTACCATAGAGCCCTACTTTAATCTAAAGAACTGATCCCTCAAGCGATCACTAAGGTTGGGAGACATGTACTTATCTAAAACTATATAGGTGAATTTAATCCAAGAAAAAAGAGAAGATCCAGCTGGTCTAGAATCCATAAAACCTCTCCATAAATGACGAACAGACAAGTCCAACTAAAATATGGTATAGTCCATATAACGAGTCTCGATAAGGCCCAAACCATAAAGTGTATCCGCACAAGTAATTAGAAACTCATATGCTTCCATGCTTAAAGCATATGAAAATCTAGGCAGGGCTAATTTTGAGAATCTACCCAACATCTTCTGCTCCTCAAAAGACATAGCATCCTAGGCAACCACTAGTTGGACAACTGCTGGTGAGAAACTACTAATGAAGGAGAAACGTTAACTGTGGGAGCCACAGCTATAGGTTGTGCCCCCTTCTCAATACCACTCTGATCAGTAGACTATGCATCATCAATTGACATACCATCAACTATTTCTAAAAGCTGAATCAACCCATATCTAAGAAATGGAGAAGGAATAAACGTTGGTGGAGCCTGAGATGGTCCCTAGGCCACTGCTGGCTATGGCAAAAGAATCTCTGGTAGAGGTGCATGAATAGGGCCTAGGGAAGATTTCCTATAATGGACCCTATATGTGGACACATCAAAAGGCGGTCCATAACATCTAAGTCATCCATGAACAGGAGTAGGATCCCTAGGCTTTATCTCTAGACCCTCATCTCATAAAGTAGTAGCACGTGTCCTAGCTATCTATTAAAAAGTAAAGTCAAAGGAATACTCAGCAAACAAACTTAGACTCTTAGCATGATAAGAGTGAAAAAAGTGAAGAACTCCTAAAAATTTCCCATAGCCTCCTAAAGATAGAAAATGGATGTCATTTTTCTGATTTGCAGGACTCTACTAGACACTTGCTGTTGTACCAACAATACTAGTGAAAACTAGGCTCTGATACCAATTTGCCATGACCTGATTTATGTGTCATAGTGGAATCTACTAAATCCTTCTAGTAGGTAAGCAAAACCTTAACTCAGAGCTAACACTATGGGTTAATTTGGGAGGAAATGCCCAACATTGGCTTAACTCAGTCAACATAAGTTATAAAAAAATAGTGTTCTAATCAATAAAACAGTAAGCATATTAATACCAATTCCATGACCTAGTAGATTCGGTACACAAGTATCTAAATAGTAATAAAACTTAAATATCTTAAGAATAGTCAAACATCTATCTTGATACCAAAGATTGAATCATAAAGATAGAAGGAAATAGGTGAATCTGACTCCAAGAGCTCATACTATCTTCGAAAGATCAACTCTACACGAACAATGGTCAACGATGACAAATAATCGTAGGATCTACACTAAAAATGTACAGAAGTGTTGTACGAGTACCAAAATAAAGGGTACTTCATTGGAATTATCTACAAAAATAATAGGTACTTCATTGGCATTATCGGCCGACTGAGCTATGTCATGATATAAACATGATAAATCAAAGAGAACATAACTATGTCAAGTTATAGAGTCGAACCTAAATCATCACCATCATCACTGTGCATAAATGGTACATAATTTTAAATAGTAACAATAACACAACGTAAAGAATGAAACACATGAAAACACAACTACAAAATTGTCTCCAAAATGCCAATTAGTGCATAAAAGTAAAGAACTCATCACAACCTCCCATAAAACTGGAGAGTACACCCAAGATAAGAGTAAAGAAATTATTTGAGATTATAACTAACCTTCATCATAAATTAATCATATTTTTACGATTCACCATAATTAGGCATTACACCACCATTTAGATACTCAGACTTTACCATAGGTATAAGTGCGATCCCAAATCCAAAGTTCTCCAGGTACTTATATTTTCCTTGAATTTATAGATCTGATACTATAGGTACTCAAACTTAACCTGCACCTATGGCTCAAAATCCAATCACTATGATTTTTTCTTAAGAATATTGTCACTTAATCTATCATAGGAAAAGGCTCGACGGATGTCACCATAAGTAAATAAAGATAAAGTAAAAATATAAAAAGAAAAAAAAGAAAAAAATATAAAAATGAAAAAAAGCAACTAATTCATGAAATGTGGGCACAATCAGAGTGTTTGAATATTACAATCCAGTAAAAATAAAAATTATCCAAAAAAAATCAGAACATCCAGAATTATATCAATAATACAAGACAAATAAAATAAATACATAGTAAAGCAACCCTAACTAAGAAGCTTATAGTGATTTTACTGCATAAACAATAAAGTATAAAGAGAGAAAAGGATGCTCCCTATAACCACATCAAGAGATTCTTTTGCCCTTAAACTCTGTATCATCTCCATCATCATTAGAATTAGACCAATCAGCTGGGTCCTCATTATCACTCTCAACTTAAGAAGAATAAAGTTTGTCTCAGGGTTTTAGGACCTTTCAAAGGCCCTTTACCCCCTTCCATATCTTGCTGAAGAACATGTCCTTCTTCTTCCCCCTTTTGTTCATCTTTTTATATGAGTCTTGGATCTTTCTATGAGATTCTACCAAGAATAATTAGGACCTCTCAAGTCTATAAATAGTAGATCCCTGCATCCACTAATCCTCTAATACCTCTCATAGTCAGACTGAGAAATATATGAATAGATGGTAGTGAAAGGCTCCCTTGGTCCCTGAGGATACCCTTCTATAAACTGCCTTATCACCCTCAAATCAATAGATATCTCATAAAAGGGGCCAACTATGTATGGCCTGTAAGAGTCTGTAACCTCAAATGTCGAGTTGCTAGAGTCTATCTTCCTCTTCTTGCTCTTGCCTGGTGCTCCCTAACCCTGGATATTGAGAGGATAAATGGGAGTGTTTTGGTGAACCCTAGTGTCTCTGAGGTATGCTTCAATCTTATCTCTGTTTATAACTCAGTAATTAACAAAGGGAATAAGAGATGAGTACCTTCATGGATCTTTAAAAACCTCATGTCTGAGATCACAAACTGAACAAAATTTGAAGGAATGTTGTCTAGTATACAGGCAATGATTCGGGCTTTCATATATGGAACAACAGTAAAGTGTGTATATGGAGAGACCGATCTATAAATGATGTGTAACCACATTCTCTCCCCCCTTGTGAAATAATTCATGGATATCATCTTCTTGGTAACCGCCAAAGTAACCTCATTGTCAATCACAACTTCTCATCCGTCCAAAACCCCAGTTCACACCTCTTAGCCTCAAATTAAGCCATATCTATATTCAGGAGCCCATTTATGTCATTGATTTGTTCAAATCCAAAGTATATCTTCTTCCATTGGATTTTGATGATTGGGTCAAAGAGAGATACTATGGTAATGTTTGAGTAGAATTCCCTTACCT
The DNA here is from genome assembly GCF_002878395.1 of Capsicum annuum. NCBI lineage: Eukaryota > Viridiplantae > Streptophyta > Magnoliopsida > Solanales > Solanaceae > Capsicum > Capsicum annuum. The sequence continues at coordinate 250,276 of NW_025888801.1, read as the reverse complement.
ACTCCTCATTTGCTTGGCAAATATCTAAGGAAAAACACCTGTACCTAGTGGCTATCAGTCTATCATGTAATGTTGGAAGCTTTTTGGTCACCATGTCCAAACAAATACCCTTCTCTAGAAACAACTTTAGTTTAGAACGATCACCATAGTATAGGTTATGGAATTTAGGGGCTATAAAATAGACTTGATCATTATTCACCATGATGTAAACATGGAAAGCTTGAGAAAAACACAACAACACTCATCATTATCATTTTCAAGCACAAACTATGCTATGTTTTCCAATTAAGCTTATGGGATGGTTACTTGGTTGCTGTTAGACAATAATTGGAAATGTAGAATTTTTTTGGGCTATGCAGAAAATAAGCCTCATATATGGCGATAGTAGCTCACTAATTCGCGATCATGGTGCCACGATCCTGATCTAATGACCGCGATTGCGGTATCTTAGGCTAGAATGGGCTAGATTTTTAGATGTTTAAAATACTAATTTCAAGGCCTAATAATGTTCCCAAAGTAGTAATTAGCAATAACTACATTGAGGAAGGTTCCAGATCATTCTTTGAGAATGTGAATACAACTAGTTATGAGCATGTTTAGGCATTTGATCAAGGATTTGGTGTGCACACTACATTTTTCTCAATTTCAAATGCAAATTGGGTACTAAAGGCTTCCCTATATGTGTGCACACTATTCACAATAGCAAACTACAAAAAAAGTAAAATTTTACAACGATTTAGAAATGAAAAGCATAATTTTAGGCCTGCCCTGTTACATGCATTCTATGGCTTACCTGCAAGCAACTAAATTAAGAATTTAAAATATATATTGGAGTAGGGATGTAAGGAGGATGTTAAAATGCCTTTGGATGCCCAAAATATGACCAAGAGTGGGTATAATTTGAGAGAAAAGTTGAGAAGTGAGTGTGGGGTAAATGGGGTAAGTAGATGATCATTTAAAAAACTTTGATCGCGATCGTAGTCCAACACCTGTGATCGAGATAATGCAGTAACATCAATCGCAGAGGTACGATGCCCACAATCGCGATACCTGACGCTAAATTTTGGTTTTCTACAATCCCCTATTTAACTCAATACTCAAATTTTCACATTTTCCCTATCTAACTTCACTCAAGACACCTCAAAGCACCACAAATTCATTGATTAATCAACAATAAAAGTAAGCTTTATTTTACTAAATCAAAAACAAAAGATATGAGTCACTTTCATGGCATTTATGGGTTGCCTCCAATATAGAACCTTAGTTATCATCATGGCATGACGTATTTCATCTTTCCAAGTTGGATCCTCAAGGGACCCATCATTCACCGCCTCATCTTCAATAACTATAACCGAAACCACTTGAAGATCCATGGGTTATTTTTCTAATTTAAACACGTGAATGAACACTTCATGTAATTACCCATGACTACCCCTAGATGTTTTAAGGTGCTTACGGTCCCAAGGGACCACAAGCTAACCCATGAGCTTGTACCTACAGTGAGCATTGAATAATATAATTATGAATGTGGAACAATAACTAAAATGCCATAAGGTTTTAACAATGAAATGACTACTGAATTATGAATCTGGCATAATACTGTAATTTGAATAATTAGAATAGCTAACTGTAGTGTCTAAAAAGCCTCTAAACTAAATACTATGAGTTGATGGGACATGTTCCCAACTAACTCTACTAACTACTAAGAATAAGATATGAATTAATATAATCTATCCTCGGATGATAAGGTCTCACTATTGCTACCATACTGCTGATGATATGAGGGACTAAGTGCGGTCTGGGAACTGAGCGTTAGCACTAATGATATGATACATCCTAGAGAAAAAGAAAGGTATGCGATCAATACTTTGAATATACTAGTATGCTAAATGAGGTAGGTTGATATGCATGGTTTCATAAATAGGAATAATAATAAAAACTAAATAATTATATATGTAAAATATAAAGTACTGAGTAGAGAACATGAGATCTGTAAGTACTGAAAATATAGAGAAAATTGTTAATACTGAGTATATATAACAGTCTGTAATTATTGAAGATACGTGAAAATCTGTGGATACTGCGGATACATGACCAAGCATAAAACATGGACTGAGTAAAATCTATAAACCAAAATACTAAAGAAAAATACTGATAACGATATGCTTTGGTCAACAAACTCTAAGACTGCATAACTGAACTGAAACTACAATTGAGACTATATCTGAGACTGTGGGAGGTATCATTTAACCGACATTCCCTAATTTGAGCTAATCGGGGTACAACCTATAACCCCAGTTGGAAGGGTATTAATACCATGCCACGGGTATTAACAACGGTTGAGTGGATCCAATAAACTAATATAATGTTCAAAAGACTAAGGGTGTCAAGCCTGAACTTATGGGTGACCCCTGCAAGATAGTCAGGCCTAGTCTGACGGGTGACTACTCATATCCTACGCTAGCTATGTAGTTCTGGAGGAAAGGGACTTCTACTAATGACTCTGTCTATCTGACGGGGAAGCCACCATCCCTACACTGGAGATACTAGACTGTTCTGAGTTGAATGACTGATATTTGACTATTCTGATAATGTGCATAATATAATCTAAAGACTATTCTATAATGAACTGATACTAGACTAAGTAAGCAACTATGGATTTCAGGTATTCAATACCCCCAGAACACAAAACAATAATAGTAAAAAGGACACTAAAGCTTGAAGGAAAAAATATAAAGGCTTTCATTTAAAACAATCACTCTTTAGGCATTTTAACAAACACTTGTATTTCATGGTTTAAAACAATCATAGGAATGTCCTAAAACATATAGAAATAGCATGAATCCGAAATAATAGAGTTAAATCGAGGTCTTGTTCAATAAATAACAATATTAAAACATGGAGGAATAAATAATAACAATAATATCATGGTAACATGGTAAAGAATCATAGTTCATGGAGATTCATGGGTGAAATCACAATTTAAAACATAGTAAATTGAAAAGATCACCATTTTATAATTTTAAAATGTTGCTTGGACTCCATGGATGAAAGAGATCCATGGAATAACATCTAAAATACCTTAATTGAATGATTTCTTAAAGGTCTTGGTGAATTCTTGAGGATTGACCTTGAATTTGAGAGCTAGGGTTCTTGATTGGGAGAGAATTTTCTTTGATTTTGTGGAAAAGTTATTAAAACAATGAAATAATGGATTAATTGGGTGAATTTTGTGTTAAAGGCTAACTGGGATGAGGTGAAAAAGATTGTAATGCCCTTAGATTTAAAACTTGAAATTACCAAAAAATTCTCGATTTCGTGAGCTGGCGTGATACGGCGCTATCGCACCATTTCACTGTATTTGGACAACTAGGAACTGAGGTCTTGGCGCGATGTGGAAGAATCGCGGTGCCCTTTTGATTCTGAAATTCACCCTTGGCACGACACACCGTTATTGCGATAGAAGACTGGAAAAGGATAATTGAGATTTTGGTTGACGGTGTGACACGGTGGTTTCGTGGAGCTTCACTTGAAATCGACAATCATCCTTTCTGCTGGCTCCGTGATGCGCCAAGGGATAAAATGACGGTGTTTAACGACTGAAACATAAAATCTCCATAACTTCTTACTCGGTTATCGAACTTAGGTAAATTTTATATCATTGAAAAGATAATTCAATTTCTTACACAACTCTAAACTAAAAAATGATGAGTGTTTCAAAAATTTTATATACAAATACTCATGTATAGGGTCTTAGATTTTGTTAGGGAAATATGGGGTATTACAATATCTTCCCCTTGGGATCAATCATCCTCGAATAAGACTGGTTAAGCTGAGGGAAAATTGATGGACTAAGACACACTAAACATGAATATTTGATGCATGGAATGCATGACTGAACTGATTCATGGATGGACAACTGACATGAATATGACGTGTAACTGAAACTGAGTCTAATAGAGAAAAATCTTAAAAAGATAAGGATACTTGGTCCGCATATCTGCCTCTGCTTCCTAAGTGGTTCCCTCTTCAGACAGATTCGGCTAAAGAACTTTGGCTAATGGAACTTCTTTGTTCCTTAGTCTACAAACTTGATGATCTAGAATTTTGATTGGACCTTCCTCATAGGAAAGGTTGTTCTGAATATCTACACTTTCTAAGGGAACAACTACAGCTGGATCACCAATACACTTTTTCAACAATTAGACATGGAACACTGGGTGTACTGAAGCTAAATGTAAAAGCAACTCAAGATCGTAAGCTACCTTTCTAAAATGACTGAGAATTCTGAAGGGACCCACATATCGGGAACTGAGTTTTCCTTTCTTGCCGAATCTCTTTACTCCTTTAATGGGAGAGATTTTCAAGTATACAAAATCACTGACCTCAAATGCGAGATCCTTTCTCCTCACGTCTGCATATGATTTTTGTTGGATCTGTGCAGCCCTAAGCCTTTCTTTAATCAACTGAACCTTCTATAATGCATCAAACACAAAGTCAGGCCCTACTATTGAAACCTCACCTACTTCAAACCAATCAATTATAGATCTACATCTTCTACCATAGAGATCCTAAAATGGAGCCATACGAATACTGGAATGATAGTTGTTATTGTATGCAAATTCAATCAAAGGAAAGTGGTCATCCCAACTACCTTTCAAATCAACTGCGCATGCTCTCATCCCACTATACTAATAGATCTCCCATAAATTACGGTACATCTTAGTGGCCCTAGGATGAATAGAGTAAAGTGTACCTTACACTTCTGCAAGAACTCATTGCCTCAAATTATCTACACCAGGCACACACAATCTTCCCTGGTAATACAAAACACCATCTCCTCCTTAAGAGAAAACCTCCTCCTTCTGATCTCTATCTGATTCATTAAACTTAACAAGACAGGGATCTTTATCCTGCTTTTCCTTCACCTTAAAAACTAGAGATAATTCAGCACTACTCTAAGCCCACACATTACCCTCTACTGAGTCAACTAAGCGAACACCTAGTTGGCCAAGCTAATGAACTTCCTGAGCTAACTTCTTCATACCATCCTCAACATATGCAACACTGCCCATAGATAATCTATTGAGAGCATTATTCACTACTTTGGCCTTGCCCAGATGATACAGAACACTCAAGTCATAATACTTCAATGACTTTAACCACATTCTCTGACACAGATTCAAATTTTTCTAAGAGAACAGATACTGAAGGCTTTTGTGATTAGTGAACATATCTAAATGCACCCCATATAAGTAATGCCTCTAAATTTTTAAGGCAAACACTACAGCTACTAACTTAAGATCATAACTAGGGTAAATCTTCTCATGGGGTTTAAGTTGTCTGGAGGTATAGGTTACGACCTTACCTCTCTACATAAAAACATAACCCAAACCTACTCTGGTTGCATCATAGTACAAAATAAAACCATCTAAACCATTTGATATAGTCAAGACTGGGGCTGAGATGAGTCGAGTCTTCAAGTACTAAAAACTCTTCTCACTGGAATCTAACCACTGAAACTTAACCTTCTTCTAAGTCAATATGGATGTAGGGGAAAAAATAAAAGAAAACCCTTCAACAAACTGATGGTAATAGCCAGCTAAACCTAAGAAACTCCTGATATCTGAAGAAGAAATGGTTCTTGGCCAATTTCTTACCGCCTCAATCATTTGAGGATCAACTCTAATACCATCACCAAAAAAATATGGCTAAGGAAAGCTACTAATATTAGCTAGAATTCACACTTACTAAATTTAGCAAACAACTGATGAGATCTTAGAGTTCAAAGTACAACTCTGAGGTGGTCTGTATGATCATTTTCTCTACAAGACTAAACAAGAATGTCATCAATGAAGACTATGACAAACATATCCAAGTATTTCTTGAACACTCTGTTCATCAAGTCCATGAAGGCTGCTGGGGCATTTGTAAAACCAAAGGACATGACTAGAAATTCAAAGTGACCATACCGAGTTTGAAAAATCCTTTTTTGGAATGTCATATTCCCTTACCCTAAGATAATGATAGCCTGATTTGAGGTCTATCTTAGCAAAGTAGCTAGCACCCTGAAGTTGATAAAATAAGTCATTGATTCAAAAAAATAGACATTATTCTTGACTATGACTTTGTTTAAATGACGGTAGTCTATGCACATTCTGAGAGAATTATCTTTCTTAAGCACGAATAGAATAGGTGTGTCCCACGAGGAGATATTGGGTCTGATGAATCCCTTATCTAAGAGTTATTTCAATTGTTCTTTTAGTTCTTTAAGTTTTGTTAGAGCCATTCTTTATGGCAGAATAGATATAGGATGAGTATTGAAGAAGGTATATTCCAAAGTCAATTTCTATTTTAGGAGAAACTCTAGGGATATCTTTAGGAAATACGTCTAGAAATTACCTCACTACTAAAACTGACTTAAGAGTTAGAGTTTCAGAGTTAGATTCTTTGACTCGAACAAGATGTTAAATATACCCCTTCGATAACATCTTTCTGTCTCTAAGGTATGAGATCAACTAACCCCTAGGAGTTGTAGAAACTACCTCTCCATTTAAGGACTAGTTCATTTGGGAACTGGAAATGAACTATTCTATTTCTATAGTCAACTAAGGCATAGCATGAGTGGAGCAAATCCATGGCATGAAAGATGTGAAAATTCATCATCTTTAACTTTACAAGATCAACTGAGGTATCTTTTTCAGATATTGTGATGGGATAGTTCATGTACACCTATCTAACTGTATTGGAAACACCTATTGGGGTGGACATTAAAAAGCGCTCTGCCATTGTTTTGGTACTGACTCCAAAGTTGATGGCTATATATGGATTTACAAAAGAAAGAGAAGCTCCATGGTCTAGAAAAGCATAAATATTTAAGTGAAAGACCTGCAACATACTAGTAACTACGTTAGGAGAATTTTCCTTATCGTTGTAGGACTGAAGAGCATATAATCTATTCAGATATAGAACACTAGTAGCACTAGAAGCGGAATCCTACTGAGTCGGGCGACCGGATAGAACTGATGACTGATGGGGGCCCTATTGGCACACATCCCTAACCTTATGAAAAACTACCCAACACTCTCAAATCTGATGGCTTGGATTGCGACACCCAAAGCATACATTACTACCCACTTTACACTCGCGCTGATAATGTTTACCATACTTCTGACATAAAGGATTGGTACGAGCACTAATAACACTGACCTAGGACTTAGAGAATGGTGCCATTTCCTCGTAAAAAGGAAATAAACTTCGGCATTGATCTTCTTCTAGATACTCAGCCTATGCAACCATAAAAAATGGCACTAGCAGAACTGAGAGAATTAAAAGAGCAGTTTAAGGATCTCTTAGATAAGGAATTCATCAGGCTCAGCATGTCCCCATGTGGTGCACCAGTTTTATTCATGTGCAAGAAAGATGGTTCTCTTAGAATGTGTATTAATTACCGTCATCTCAATAAAGTCATGGTCAAGACCAAGTATCCTCTTTCCAGAATTGATAACTTATTTTACCAGCTTTAGAGTGCTAGTTATTTATCTAAGATAGACCTCAAATCTGGCTATCATCAGCTCAGAGTCAGAGAATGTAAAATTCCAAAAATAGCATTTCGTACTCAGTATGGTCACTTAGAGTTTCTAGTTATGTCCTTTGGTCTTACTAATGCCCCATTAGATTTCATGGACCTGATGAACCGTGTGTTCATGTAATACTTCGATATATTTGTCATACTCTTCATAGATGATATTCTGGTCTATTCCCACAGTGAGCGTAATCATGCAGACCATCTTAGAATCATTCTTAAGACTCTCAGAGACCATTAGTTGTTCGCCAAATTTAGTAAGTGAGTTTGGCTAAGTTTAGTATCAATCCTTGGTCATATCATTTCCAATGATGGAATTAGAGTAGATCCTCAAAAGACCAAAGCGGTAAGAAACTGTCCCAAACCTATCTCTCCTCAAACATTAAGAATTTCTTAGGTTTGGCTGTCTATTATAGATGGTTTGTTAAGGAATTTTCTTCTATTGCATCCCCTATGTCCAAATTGACTCAGAAGAAAGTCAAGTTTTAGTGGTCAGATCCTTGGGAGAAAAGTTTTTAGTAGTTGAAGACTCGACATACCTCAAATCATGTCTTAGCTCTTCTAGATGGTTTCATAGTGTATTGTGATACAACCAGAGTAGGTTTGGGTTGTGTCCTTATGCAGCATGGTAAGGTCATAACCTACGCCTCTAGACATCTTAAATCCTATAAGAATAATAATCGTACTCATGATCTCTAGTTAGTAGCCATAGTTTTTGCCTTAAAGATTTGGAGAAATTATCTATACGATGTTCATGTTGATGTGTTCACAGATCATAAGAGCTGTCAGTATGTCTTTCTCAAAAATATCTCAATCTTCATAAGAGAAGGTGGTTGGAGCTCTTGAAATATTTTGACATGAGTGTCCTTTATCATCCAGGCAAGGCAAATGTAGTGGCCGATGCTCTCAATAGATTGTCCATGGGTAGTGTTGCTCATGTTGAGGATAGTAAGAGAAAGTTAGCTCAGGAAATCCATCAACTTGCCAGACTAGGCATTTCCTAAGTCGATTAAGTGGAGGGTGACATATGGGTTCAAAGTAGTTTAGAATCATCTCTAATTTCCAAGGTGAAAAAAAAGAAAGATAGAGATCCTAGCTTTGTCAAGTTAAAAGAGTCAGTCAAGGATCAGAAAGTAGAGGTTTTCTCTTAAGGGGGAGATGGTGTTTTGCATTTTGCGGGTCGTATGTGTGTTCCAGGTATAGATGACTTAAGGCAGTGAATTCTTGCTGAACCGCATGGTGCGTGCTACTCTATCCATCTAGGGGCCATAAAGATGTATCACGACTTGAAAAAAAACTCTTAGTAGAGTGGGATGAAGAGAGATATTGTAGAGTTTGTGGCTAAGTTCACTACATGCCAGCAGGTTAAGATAGAGCATCAAAAGCCTAGTGGGTCCATGTAGGAGTTTAGTATTCCTACTTGGAAGTGGGAAGAAGTGAACATGGACTTTGTGATGGGTTTGCCTCGTACGCGTCGCCAGCATGATTAAGTTTGGGTCCATGTAGACAAATGACAAAATTAGTTTATTTCTTTCCAGTCCATACCTCTTATTTGGCCGAGGATTATGCCAAACTCTACATTAGAGAGTTGGTAAGATTGCAGAGTGTTCCATTATCCGTTATCTTAGATAGAGATACCCAGTTCACCTCTCATTTCTAGAAAACATTCCAAATAGGTCTTTTTACGCAAGTTCATCTCAGTACAACCTTTCATCCTCGAATAGATGGTCAAGCAAAAAGGACCATTTAGATCCTAGAAGATATGCTACGGGTGTTTGCAATCAATTTCAAGGGTAGTTGGGATGCCCACTTGCCTTTGATTGAGTTTGCATAAAACAATAGCTATCATTCCCTCATTTGGATGGCTCTATTTGAAGCTCTCTATGGTAGGAGATGCAGATCTCCAATCGGTTGGTTTGAAGTTAGTAAGGCCTCAGTCATACGCCTGATTTAGTATTCGATGCCATAGAAAAGTTCCAGTTGATCAGAGAAAGACTATGGGCTGCTCAGAGCCGACAAAAGTATTATGCTGATGTTCGTAGAAAGGATCTCAAGTTTGAGAATAGTGACTTTGTCTATCTAAAGATCTCTCCCATGAATGGAGTGAAGAGGTTCGGCAAGAAGGGAAAGCTCAGTCCCTAAAATATCGGTCCCTTAAAAATTCTCAGTTACTTTTGCAAGGTAGCTTATGAGCTCGAATTACCTTCAGATCTAGCCTCAGTTCATCTAGTCTTCCATGTCTCTTTGCTCAAGAAGTGCATAGGTGATCCAATAGTTGTAGTCTGTATTCAGGGCATAGATGTTCAGAATATCCTCTCTTATGAAGAGATTCCATTTGAAATCCTAGACTATCAGACTTGTAAACTGAGGAATAAAGAAGTCCCTTTAGTAAAAGTTCTTTGGCGAAATCAATCTATTGAGGGAGCTACTTGGGAATCTAAAGTAGATATACGAACCAAGTATCCTCATCTCTTCTCTACCAACTCAGATCAAGATCAAGGTAACATTTCTTCTTAAACTTCTCAGTTTCATGTTCAGACTTCAATTATCAGCTTGGTATACTGTTTATGTTCTGAATTTTATCACAAACTTGGTATTAAATACCGTAGCATATTAAGTCATGCATTCATGTATCAGTTCAGTTATATAATTATGCATCAGACATGCATTCTCATTATGAGAACCTTGGTTTATCAAAACTCTTAGCCATGCATTCATGAATCAATTACATAAGCGTCAGATATGTATGCTCAGTATGATATATTCAGTTATCAGTTATGTCAGTCATGAAATCATATTTTAGTCATCCATGTTTAGTATGTATGTCAGTTTATGTTCTCCCCTCATTCTCATTCTCATTCGAGGATGAATGTTCTCAAGAGAGAGATATTGTAATATCTTGAACTTTTTTGTAGCTTGAAATTATCCCAAGAATGTTAGAAGCTTTCTATGAAAGATGAATCCACTTTTGTACAGGTGGAATTTTAATGATTTTCATCTTCTATGATGAGGGAAAGTATATTAGCTTTCCAAAGATACCAATTTTGTCTAAATATGGTATTAGAGTGTAAAGTTATGGATATTTTACCGAGAGCTGTCAGATTCGCCCAGGTCCAACGGCCAGGTTGACGGACCATCGATCTACAGATAGATCGTTACCTTGACCATTACAGCCAAGTTAGTGAGGCAACCTTCTGAATAAGGTGCGACAAACAAGTTGACGGACCATCAAACTTGTGATGAACCGTCGCCCAAGTCATCTCTACTTAGGTAGTAGTCCTTTTCCTGGTCCATGTGCGACGGTCGAAATGATTGACCATCGAGCCAACGACAAATCATTTCACCCACCGTTGGACATCCCATTCAATTGTTTTTAAGTCATTTTAAAGGGGCTTTTTGGTCTTTTACCACCCATTTATTTACCTAGTAATATACAACCAACGATCCAAAAAAAATTCATTATTCTTTCACAACATCAAAAATTAGGGTTTTCTCCCTAAGAGCAATTCTTAAGCAACAAAAATCCAAATCTTCTTCAAGAACTAAGAGATTTAAATTCTTCAAGTTCAAGAACTTCAAGTAACTCACTACCAGATATGCATTGTATTCATTCATGGACTCCTTTCATCCATGAAGCCCAAGAATTTCTTTTCAAAGTTCAAGTGTATGGATTTCTTTATGATTGTTCATGTCGATAATGGCCAATTGAATTCTAATCCATGTTGGATGATCAATTTTATTTGGAATTGATTAGTATAGGTGTAGATTCATGTGAACCTATGATTAAACCCTTGGATGATGAAATTAGAGTTGAATCACGATGTTTATTTTTTGTATAATGTTGTCTACATATACTATGCTTACCATGTGTTTGGTTAAATTCCTATGTGAAGGAAAAGTACCCAACTAATATAATATTATGCAATTCTCATGTATGTACAAGTTTATGCATCTCACATGTTTGATAAAATGCCTCAATAAATGAATTATGGATTGTGATGTTGGTCATGAATTCAAGAAAGTCATGCTTTGTCAGTTTCTTTCCATCGAGCCCTGGGGGAACTTGTACCCAACAATTAGCTGTGTGCCCAGAGCCTATGTCATGTTTTCAAGATACTCTCAGTCAAGCCATATTTAGCAGAATTCACTCAGTCTCATGACTTAGGAAAACTCAGTAACTTTAGTATGTCTCAGTTAGTTATTAGACCTCAGTAATAGTCTGTCAGTTAATAGAACTCAGTTAACTCAGTCTAGTTAGTTCAGTTAATCATGTTCAGTTTCTATTTAGATGGGAGTAGAAATTAGCACCGAGTGAACTCAAAGATGGGAACTCACCTGTTATATGAGGGTGTGATTCTTAGAAGCAATCCTTGCATTTCAGAACTATGTAGCCAGTATAGGTTGAGACATCATAGCCTACTATATGAGAGTAGATGAGGTGGCTTAACCTTTCATATGAGGGTTCCCACCATTCTCACTTGAGTTACCTATTATATGAGGATCACTCACATGTTGTCCTTGCCAATGGCGTGGTATTGACACCCTTATAATCAAGGAACATATTAGATCCCAATTAAGATATAATGCATTATTTGGGGCGTGTCAGTTAGATAACCACTTCCCACAGTTTCAATATCAGTATCAGTAAAAGAACTCAGATGGTTCTTCAGGTTCCAGACTGTCAGATACAGTCAACTTAGAATAGTATGTAGCTCAGCTAGTTCTATCAGATTTAGGACTGTCAAATACAATCTCTCATGTTACTAGTTAAATCAGTCATCAGAACTCAGTTACCTGTCATGTTAGTTATCAGTAAATTCATGTTATCATGATCTTAGTTATAGTTACTATGTATTCATGCATACATTCTCATGTTCATATTAGTCAGTTAGTCAGTATGTTTATGTATATGAACCCCATGCATTCAGTCTGCCTCACATGCATACCAGTACATTCAAAGTACTAACATATTTGTGCTAAGGTGTCTTATACCATAGGTTCAGAGACACGAGCTCCAGAGCATCAGTAGCATTCTAGTCTCTGCAGTCAAAGTTAGTCGTAAGTCCTCAACTTTCAAGGACATGGCCATTTTTTTTATTATCTTATTAATTAATTTATTAGTTTGAGTTAGTTAGGGACATGTCCTATCAACTCCTTATTAAGACAGATCAGTCATAATTTAGAGGCTTTTCAGACTACAGTATGTACATATAGTTTATTTCAGTTAGTTTTACGTATTTCATACCTCACCCAGATGTTATATTTTATCAGATATTATGTCTCCGTGTTGAACCTTATGGCCTTTCAGTTCATGTTTTCTTATTATACAGTATATTATATAGTATATAGGTACAGATATCAGTAATGGGTTAGGTTGTGATCCTTTGGGATCATGAGCACCGTGTAGCATTCTAGATACTAAATTTGGAGTGTTACAATATACTTTATTTAGTTGCGATAATGATACAGAGTTTTGAGGTACCTTATAGAAGGTTTTATATTATATAGAAGTGATTAGAGGTGAAGGGGTGGAATGAACACCTTTTATTTGATATATTACGAGCTTAGTGCATAATTATTATTTTAGTGAGATCAAGTAGCCCAAATTTGTTGATTGGATGCTAAATATTTGTTTACTGCTTATTTCATTTTAAATTAATATCCAAATGGAATAAGAAGAAAACATTGTAATATGTAATTTGGAAATAAGGTTAATTCATTGTAATATCTAAGGTCATGCAAGGTATGTAAGGCTATTCCATTTCATATTATTTTGCACGAATTCTTCTACTTGTGTACTAATAAAGTGATGTTCATGGTAAAAATCTAGCGACTATATACAATTTTCAATGTAGTTAGTGACCTTTTCCCGACTGTCTATGGTCTCACAATTGTGAAAAATTACTTTCATATTTGTTCATTATCCTATACATATATGATTTTATTTCCATGTTCTAGAATGACTAAGTTATTCTAAACAACAAGATTTATGGATTACTTTATAAGTTAAATAAGGTTCATTGTGTCATATAAGTTCCAAGATATTACGTTTGTTGTCTATGTCATTACCATTGTCTCAAGTATATTGTTCACATGTCTATACTATTGTTCTTCTTTCATTTTTTAAAAATTTTATGACCACCAAAAGAACAATTTCAAACATTAAAGAAATAAGGTAAAGTGAATCTATACATTTATAGGTGGCAGCCTTGGGACCAAGAGCCTAACATGGGTCAATCCTTAAGTAAAGAGTTCGTCCAAGAGGACAAATTCTAGCATAGGTATTGCTTAATGATTCAAATTAATTATGAGGGTAGCATCCTCAGGGATAAATTTCCCAGCTGGAGACTCCTGGTCATTTGTATTACATGTCTTACAATGTTGATAGATCAAAGAAGAGTAACAAATGAATGTAATGTAGATGATCATACAAGTTCAAGAAAAGGTGCTCTTTTCATCTGTACCTATATATTTATAAATCGAAACTTGATTTCATTCAAACCTTACCTCGTATATGGTTACTTTATTTCGTACATATTAAGTATATACTTTCATACTAAAATAATTTATGGGAAATATGGTGTTTATTCCACAAGTATAGGTACACTATCAATAGACCTCCTTAGTAGGAGCATAGGATAGTTAGTTGTATTGGTGAGCTATGGGTTGATTTAGGGCTTTACCAAATCTTCGGTAAATATATTTTGATATTCTACAATGATTAAGGGTAAAGAGAGGCCTTGTCCCAACCTAGACTAAGTTTGTCTATCTTATAGAGGTTTTATAAACTAATTTATGAAGTTCTGTTGAGTTTTGTATCTTAACAATTATGGACTCAATAGCCAAGTCATGTATATAGATTTTGGGCTTGTATATGTTGGTATTATAACACAAAGTCTTGTATAATTTCCAAAGTTTCATTATTGTCATAGTCAAAGATGTTGTTAAGTACAAGTTATAATTTGATTCATTCGAGCCTTTAGAAAATCAGGTGCCTATCCATCTAAGTAGTACTTAAGGTGTGATACTAGGCAATCTTCTAATAGGACCATACATCTAGGGTATTGGTCCAACTTAGGTTAATGCACTAAATAAAATGTTTGATTTCTCTCTGTCCAAGGTAGACTAGTGTTATTTGTTTGAAAGGACCGTAAACCTAAAAGGGACCTCTTTAGGATAAAACTTCAAGTGATTATTGACCGTCCATGAATCAACTACTCATTTATTTGTTTCCAAAAAGTTTTTATAGTAAAGAATGATATACAATGATTTGCATAACTGCCTTTTTTTAAATGCATCCTAATATTTGCTGGAGGCAAAAAATGCCATGAATGTATTAACAACATACATAAAATAATATGACATTGTGTAAATAAATAATGAATAAATAACTAAGTAACATAACAATATACAAGTTATAAATAATAAATAATGTATACAAGGTGCAATATATGACACAAAAAAATTAAGAATGTGAGAAAAACAAAATTTACAAAGTAAAAATGCCTCAATTGAAAAAAAATAAATCCGTAATGTCAAAACCTTAATTTTGTCCATTGGATTCATCATTCAGTTCCATTCCAATTCTTACCATGTGGTTAAATAAGGTACCAATTCATGAATCAAAATAACATTAAGATAACCAAAACGAAATATTAGGAAAATTAGGGTACCTATTACTTAAAGAAGATTTGTCTACGGAACCAATTAGATTCTAGGTAAGGATTAAAGTTATTCCAAAGGGATGGAGTGAGGCACTCATTAGAATCCACAACGGTGGGTTTTGGTTGAACTCATCTTTTCAATTGAAGAGGAGATAAAATAATTTGTGAAAATATAATAAATATTCAACATGTACAAAAATAGAGTGAAGCATTAACAAAGACGTCCTAAAATATTCCTATTGTTAGTCAAAATAAATAAATACAGTATAAAAAATATAATGATAATTTAAAGGCTATTCAAATTTTAATTCGAATGTCTTCCTCAGAAAGTAACTCACGGTACCTATAAAAACACTTAGTAAAAGTGTTAGAAATAAACAAATGTAAATTAAAATAAATTAAGGAAATAATAAATGGAAAATAAAATTCGTATTAAATACATGGGAGGCCTTGAAAATCGATGAAAATTTCATCGATCAATTGAATTGATAATTGATTTAAAGTAACTAAAATAAAAAATAAAAATATGGGATAATAGTCAGAAAAATACTTGAACTTTGTCTGAATTCACAATTGACCACACTGAACTTTACGAGGGTCATATTACCTCCCAAAACTTTTTTTCGTATTTTAATGACATATATTCGCTCACTTGGACAAGTGTGCGTAATTCACGCGCATTGGGTATGTGAGAGTACTAAAAATCATTAAAAACCTTTTTTTGGTCAAATAGCCGCTCAAATATGAAGAATAAGAGTCCACAAACATAAAACTTGATTTTCTCTATCTGATTGGAGTGAGAGTTTGATTTTCTAGATTTTGGGCATACAAAATGTGTTCTAGAGTTGCCAATGTACAGAAAACTGAAGATTAAGGTTTAAGACAAGATGACGAAGATGAGTAAACTCCACGTCCTCCAGTAAAGCTAGTTATAAAAGCTTGAGTTTGAATTTTGATTTTCTGTAAACAATCTTTGTTTTAAGTGTGTAGTCTATTGAAAAATCGAGAACATTCTGAGTTCACATCTAAAATTTGAAATGATTTTGGTGAGTTTTGAGATGGATTTGGACTATTTTTGATATTGGATTTGTTGTAGAAGGTAAATAATAGTTGAAAAAAATTCCAAATTCATTTTTGAAGAAATAACTTTTTCTAAATTGTTGAGATCACAACACTAGATAGAGCAAAGAGTCTAATGAAAAATTTCATTGCTAAGGGACTTGGAGTTTACCAATAGGATGTTTGAAAAAAATATTGTATCATTTTCAAATCATTATTAAAAATATGAAATTCAACTTTGAGTTGGGTTTCACTTGTTTCCCTCCATCCCCAACTATCAATTTGTGTTGAGAATATGTGATTTCATCGTAACATTGCAAGTCATCAGAATTTGGAGCTTTTGATCGGAACTTTGCTATTGATTTCCTGCATCTCCACTCTTCTTGGAATTTTGAATAGACTCACTGAAATTATATGAAATTTGATTTGTAGGAGAACTTTGAGTTGTGGAATCAATTTTATTTTTGAGACCACAGCCCAATGTTCATCAGAAATTGCACCAACTAATATTTTTTCTAATTTCTGAGAATTGTGGTTGAAAATAAAGAATCTCTAACACATTTTTAGAAATTTGGCTCATTTTTGAAAACTTGATATTAATTGAACCTTTAATATGGTTGTAATAGTGAAAAATATTGAAAAGTGATGAAAATGGAGAAGAAAGAGTACATGTATTACACTGTCAGCTGCCAAAACTGGGTATAGCATTTTGGGGGAATTAATTCCATTTGTAAAAAGTTTCGGGGGAATTCATTCCACTTAAAATAGTCTAGGTGGGTAATAGGACCCCCGTAAAGTTCGGTATGCTCAATAGCAAATTCATGCAAAGTTTAGGTATTTTTCTGAGTGTTATCCCTAATAATTTTCTTTTATCAACAAAAGGCCTCAAAAATCAACGGAGAGATTTTTCTTTAATTAGCCGTTGAATATCTTGTTCACCATCAGTGTAATAATTTAATCAAGGGTACAAATGTAATAAAATTAGCAATCCAAAGGCACCATAAATAGTGTCAAATGGTATCAAATATCCTATAAATGAAGGCAATAAATGAGTATCATTGAATCATCTTAGAAAGGTGTCATGACCGCTAAAAGCAAAAAATGATGCAGGATAAAGCCAAAAAAAAATGCAAGGATTAAAACCATAAGTTCTATAACCAAAGATTTAGCAAAAAAAAAACACATAACAAGTCACTAACCAACCATAAACAAAAAAAAGTAAAAGAAGTCAAAAAAGAGAGAGCTCGTCGAAATCAGTAAACAAAGACAGGCATAAGTAAATTCAGAGAAACAACATGCCAATAATGAAAGTTTTAAATATCAAGAATCTTAAGAAGCATAATATTGTATTACTAAGAAATAATAAAACAACTGACATAAAATAAAATAGAGAAGCCACTAATTTTGTTCAAAAATACATAATAGAAAAGAACCAAAGAGTATCAGTGACTAAAATGAGAAGATATTTATTGTCATAGGTATTTCACTAGGGATGGGTTATATATTATATGTTATCGAAGTAGCTTCAGAGTTGCATTGGTGACCGAATTTTCTTAGACTGGTGATTGTAGTCGGAGTTGTTGGTTGAAAGTTGTAGGATGAAAGACTTGATGGTTGGTTTCAATTTCGTTAGAGTTATAGAGATAGTGGTGGTTATGGTAAGTTGTTTGTGGTTACTCATAGTTGGTTGGTTAATGTGTTACTCATTGAAAAATAAGAAGAAAAGAGGCAATGATGTAGAGTGACTTATTTTTCAAAGTGGCGACTGGTTTCATCTAGATTTTTTTTCTTGGTGAGTTTCATTCCTGAATAGATTAAAATGTGAGAAAGAGCAAAAGGGATAAAGAGAAAGGGCTGGCATAGATAGAGGTTGATAATTGCTTTGGTGGTATGGTTAATGGTAGACTAAGGATGGGTTAGTCTATTGACTAGGAGGAGATCGGATGGAAAATAAGATCTATGGTGCAGTAGTGGTCGTGTTATGACGTTAAGGTGAACAGACAAGAGAGGGGTAGTTCGACATCGGTATGGTGATGATTTCACTAAAAAGGTAGTAGAGGAAATAGGCAGCTATTTTAAAATAAATAGAAAGTGTAAAGAGAATCTTTAGGGTTTTTTCCTAATTTGAATTCCACCACCCAAAAAATTGTAAAGAGAATGAAAAAGCCTTATAAATAAGACAAAATCACTTAGATACAAAAACATATGCTCAATACCATACTTTTTTTCCCAAACAATTTGTCTAATACTATGGACTATCTAAAATCATGTATCCAATACCATAGGCTACCTAAAATTATGTGCTCAATATGATGGTCTATTTAATCTATCTGTTAAAAAATATCATTTACATCTTTCATTTATTAATTTATTGTGCTAAAAATAGAAAAATGTATCTAGTGTCTTGTAAAAATGTGATTCGAATAAAAGACAAAATGAGATTTAACAAAATTGAACCAATATTTTTTTGTACATAAAATGACGGTGACAAAAACCAATGGTAAGAAAAACATAATTAAAATGACATTAAATCAATAAAAATCTTATTAGTCTTGTAAATATGGATAATTATCAACAACTTATGTTAAAATTGAAATATATGCATAAAATTGTATTATGTGCTATTTATGAATAGAAGCCCAAAAATATTGATTTTAAGAATATCATATAAAAATTGAATGTCAACAAATTCCCTCAAATGCATGAGGTGTTACAATAATTGTCACAACCAAAAAATCAAGGGTCATCATGGTATTTGCCGCGGCAAGCCTTGACAAAAAAGCCTATCACTCCTACTGATATGAAATGATAAATCAATACCAAAATCCAAGGCAAGACCCTCTAGAATGGAGTCAAACCACACATATATAGTAAAAGCAGAAATATAATGAAAGATATCAAACAAAATCCTAAAACCTGGTGTTACAGTTTATAAGTGAACAAATATGACTCAATGTAAAAATATACATAAGATATCCGGAATGAAACAACTCTGTCTCAGAATTCAAAGAAGACATAGTGTAAATAAGAAAATATAGTAGTCAAACCCAGTTGCATAGATCAACCGTTACCTCGAATAGACTCCAAATGCCACCTAAATCAGCCATCCGTGCAGCATACTTGTACCTCGATTTGGACCAAAAGTGCTTCATAGGAATGAGTATGGTCCACTTGTACTAGTAGGTATCATAGGCCGACTGAGTAAAGTAGAAAATAAAGATATAAAGAAAACTATGGGTAGGTCACCTGCAATTAGAAAATGTCTCAAATGGTAGCCCACACCGTCTCCACTAATAGTTCTACTATATATACATATAAAGAAAATAGGTAGGGGAAATAATAACAAGTATACAAATACTCCAAATACAAGTACAAGAAGATAGAATGAATAGATAGAAACCAAGTCACAAATAGAAATATAATCACAAAATAAGGACAATATATGAAATTCAATGAAGATAAAGAAGAAGAAGAAGAAGATGATGATGATAATGCGAGAGTTTATAGCACAATCTCCATATACACCTACAGAGCTCGGCTACAGATGTAGGACCCATAAGAGGTTCGTCAACCTACACCTACCAAGCTTGCTACAAGGTAGGACCCGTGAAGGGTTTGTCAACTCGTATACACCCAATATCCTATACAACTATACATATCTCCTCTCTAACACATATATCGGTAGAGAGTTTTTAAAGATGTCATTTTTCTATCTGAAAAAGCTAGTATTTCTAGCATTTCCCCTGGTGGTACCAATGTTTTTCATGAATGAATAATATGAGGATGTAATGCTCATATCAAACTAAAATACAAATATCAAATATCCAACCAATGTATCAACCATGTGAATCAAAATCAACTCAAATCAACCAACCACCCATGATCCAATTTAATCAAGAAATCATCAAGTGAAACATGCAAGAAGAAATTATTGATAGCACATAATTCCAAAAATCTAGGATTTTTCCACAAAAAAAAGAGTGCAACCAAAACATATATATATCATTACCAGGCCAACAACAACATATAAGACCCCACACAGTGACACATAGCATATAATATTTGAAAACTACCATATTTTACCCACATAGGCCCCCCACACAGAACATAAATAAAATAAACACATTTTCCATAATACAACCCCCTATCCATAGCATGCTTTTACATTATTATTACCTACCCAACCTAGTCTGAAGAGTGTTTAGCCATAAACTTCCTCGAATGTTAAAACCAAAAAAATAAACCTCGATCAATGAGCTTTCACCTTATGCACAAACCCAAAAACAATCTAAAATACATAAATTTTTAATATATGCTTCAAAATAAAGACAATGATACCCATATTGTTCACTTCCAAATTAGGGTCAAAATGGACCCACAAAGAAGGGTAAACCTGGAATTTTTGTCCAAAAAGATATTTCCTAAGATTAAAATAACTCATAGGAGAAAACACAAGTGAAAACAAGGTAAAATTAGGGTTTGAATTGAAGAAAGGATAATTTGGGCCTTCCGAGCCAAGATCTCTAAATTTCACCTTTCAATCCGAGTTTAGACAAGATTTACATAATAAAATCAAAGAAAAGTAGCTGAAATGGGTGTTTCGAGCTTACCAAGCTTAGAAATGGAAGAAAATGCCCATAAACTTGATCCCTAAGATCCAAGTCTTAAAAATGGTAAAAGAATCTTGAAAATGGTAGGGGGAGGGGATAAACCACCTAGGTATTGCCTAAGAGTCTACCAAGTCACTTAGGCGGCTATCGCTTAAGCGACCAGGCATCGCTTAGGAAAAGCCCGCATCATTGCATAAGCAACTTGATTGACACTCAAGGAATAGGCGTCTGCTATTCTATTGCCGTTTAAGCGGTCAGGCTATTGCTTATATAACACATTAGCTATCAGTCCAAGTCACTTAAGAAACCAAAGCATTCCTTAAGTTAGTGCACTATCTGAGTGGTAAACTAGTTATAGATTTAGAGAATTTCAAATCTCCGCAAACCCCTCAGGATTCATCTGAAATCTCGAGTATGCAAATGAACTATGCTACTATACTAAATTTGATGCTCTGGAGTAAATAATAATATTAGATTTTTGAAAAAATTGTTTTCACAGAATAGACCCCCGAGACCAATTTTCACAACTTTCTGAATAGAGGGCAAAATGAGATATAAAAATTGTAAAACCATACCAACCATGTTACAAACATAAAATCGATGTTCCGAATCGGCTAGTGCACTCCATTTTGCCCTCTGATACATAGATTAAAAGATGTTGACCAAAGTCAACTAATCAGAGTTTGAGAATATAAAAACTACAATATCGCTAAGCTACCCTAAAATGCATTAAGAACCGTGCCAATCATCCCAACAGCCCTGAAATACCACAATGCAATCACAAAGAGGGGTAAAATAGTCAAATAGCATACAAATAAACATTTTACACAAATTTCAAAAAGTAAGGTTATTCCATCATTCGACACTAAGAATCTAATTTATCCTCAAACTAAGCGAAATAGAAATACCTAAATTAGCAAATAGCTAGGGATAACTAGTACGCATAACAAAGTCGACCTCCTAAGTAGACTCATCTATAGTTCGATGCCCTACTAGACCGTGACCACAAGAATAACTCTAAAGCGCATTGCCTAACATCCTCGGCTATAATATGACAGGATGCTCAATAAAAGACAACTGCTCATCTAGCTCAACTGAATCCAAACAAATGACATGAGACTCATCTGAAATGTAACGCTAAAGCATAGAAACATGAAAAAATGTATGAACTACTTATAAGTCTAGAGGTAATGCTAACTCATAATCCACATTATCAATCGTTCAAAGGATCTCAAAAGGTCCAATATACCTAGAGCTAATCTTACCGTTCTTCCTAAACCTCATCACATCCTTTATGGGTGACACACGAAGGAAACTATGATCACCAATACTGAATCTCCAGGCTTGAAGTCTATGATCAACATAGCACTTTTGCCTACTTTTAGCCGCTCGAAGTCTATCTTGAATGAGCCATACTCTATCCAAAGGGTCATAAAGTATGTCTGTACCTTTAGGTGTAATCTCTGAAATATCAAACCATCCATTTGGAAAGAGACAAAGCCTAGCATACAAAACCTCGAAGGAAGCTATCTCACTACTGGAGTGGTAGCTATTATTATCAATGAACTTCATCAAACGTAGATGTTGTTCCCATTAACCACCAAAGTCTAACACACAAGTAGATAGTATATCCTCTGAAACTTAAATAGTCCGCTATGACTGACCATCGGTATGGGTTGAAAAATTTTATTGAGATCAACCTGTGTACCTAACTTCTTCTAAAAACTCATCCAAAAGTTATATATAAACACTGAACATCGATTCGAGATGTTAGACACCGACAGACCATTAAGATAGACTATCTCATGAATATAGACTATCTCATGAATATAGATACGACCAAACCTTTCAACATAGAAGAAAACTTAAACCTGAATAAAATGGAAAGATTTGACCAATCGATCCACGATCACCCAAACACCATCAGAACCATAAGAAGTACAGGGAAACCTAATCACTAGTCCATTGTGATTTATTCCCATTTCAACTTGATAATGGGTAACCTCTAGAGTAAACCTCCTTGTCAATATGCTAGACCTTTCACTTGCTAGAAACACAAGCAATAAGCTATAAATTCCATAACATACTTCTTTATACCAACCCACTAGTAATATTGTCTCAACTCACAATACATCTAATTCACCCCCGAATGGATGGAATATCTAGAACAATGAACCTCCGCCAAAATTAATGTAATCCAATACCTCCTCTCGCCACATAACTCGACCTCTAATCCATAAAATACAGTCTAAATAAGTGAGACTTTATTAGCCTCACCACTCAACACCTTATACCAAATCACTCTGAATAGAACATCTTAACACTAATAAGCCTGAATCTTCTCCATCAAAGAATACCTAGCCTCTACGAATGCTAAAACACATCCAGGAGTTAAAATATCAAGCCTAACAATCTAGTTAGCCAAAGACTGAACCTCCACGGGCCAAAGGTCTCTCTCGAGTCAAAAGATATGCCTAGATACCCATGCTAGTCAACTTCTGACTCAAGGCATCAACAACTATATTAGCCTTACCTGAATGATAGAGAATAGTCATGTAATAATCCTTAAGAAACTCAAGTCGACAATGCTGCCTCATATTAAGATGTCATTGTATAAAGAAATAGTAAGGGCTATAATGATCTAAGAAAATCTCACAATATACTCTATACAAGTAGTACCTATACAACTTCAAAGCAAAAACAACGGTGCACAACTCTAGATCATGGGTTGGGTATTTTTTCTCACGGAGGTTTAACTTATAAGAAGCATTGGAAATCATCTTACCCTTTCTCATTAACACAACACGTATCCCAATACTAGAAGCATCACAAAAGATGGAAAAACCCATGTGTTCCTTAGGAAAAGAGAAGATAAGAGCTGAAGTTAACAAATATTTGAGATTTCAAAACCTCAAAGCACAATCATTAGACTATTAAAAGAAAATCTTATTTTTGTGTCAACTTGGTTAATGGAGTTGTAATAAATAAAAAGCCCTTAACAACATGCCAATAGTGGCCTACTAAACCAATAAAACTTCGTATCTTAGAAGGAGAAGTAGGCGTAGCCTAATAATAAACCATTGAAATCTTGGTTGAATCGACCATAATACTATTATTTGTGACCATATGACCCACGAAAGAGATAGAATCCAACCAAAACTCACACTTAAAAGTTAGCATACAACTTCTCATCCCTCAATATCTGAAGCATAATATGTAAATGCTCCTCACAATCAGCCTTACTCTTAGAATAAACCAATATATCACCTATAAGTACAACAAAAAAAGAGTCAAGATATAGTATAAATACCAAATTCATCAACTCCATGAGTGCGGCTGGGTCATTGGTCAAGCCAAAAGACATGACAAAATGACTCATAATGACTGTATTAAATCTAAAAGGCTGTCTTAGGGATATCCAAAGCACTAATCCTCAACTGGTGATCCCAGAACCTTAAATCAATCTTTGAACGAACTAAAGTACCTTGAAGTTGATTGAACAAATCATTAATGAAAGAAAAAGGTACTTATTCTTAACCATCACCTTGTTCAACTGCTGAGAATTAATACACAGGTGCATAGACTCATCTTTTTTCTTTACAAACAAGATAGTCTCACCCAAGGTGACACACTAAGTTGGATAAAACCCTTATCAAACACCCTCTACAACTAATCTTTTAATTTCTTAAACTCTATTAGGGCCATTCTATAAGGAAAAAAATAAATGGGATTTGTGCAAGGCTCAATATTAATAGAAAAGTCAATATCATGATCCAAAGGCATACCAAGAAATTTTATAGGGAAAACATCCATGAACCTATGGACCACACAAACCAAATCCAAGGAATGAGGTGAAGTAGCACTAGTATCATAAATATGAGTATCTTCTCTCAACCAAAGGACAAGGATGAATAAATGATATAACTCTCTTCGGAATCAAATGAAGTACACCTCTCCAAGCTATCCTTGGCATACCTGATGAAGCTAGAGTCATGGTCTTAGAATAATAATTTAAGATAATATAATATGGAGCTAACCAATACATACCCAAGATGACGTCAAAATCCACCATATAAAAGATAATCAGATCTACCCAAGTCACACGCCCTAAAAAAGCCATGGCAAAAGATTAGTACACCTGATCAACCACCAAAGAGTCTTTGAAACATCCTTGGTTTTGGTCTTTAGAAATTTCATGACTTTTGAATTCTCTAAACACCATATGGCAAGGGATAATAGTCAAATCTTGAGAAATAATTTAGCGGTCTTCACTCACATATTGATCAATGCATTTGGGTTAGATATTGTCCAAGGTATGACTTCTTTTTAAGGGTCATATAATAGGGTGTGAATTGTATGATGTAACTCTTATGATGTCATATGTATTAACGTAAGTGATTCTAATCTTCCTAGTGAAATGACCCAAAATTGGGCCATGTCCTTTGGGCACCTCAAGCACACATGTATCAGAGATTTCCCCGTAACCTAACCTATCCATCAATAACAATCTGCAACGGTCGGATACAATCCTACCATAATAATAAGATAGAAAAAATATCACTATGTGTCAAGGCTTAACATTACTTACCATTTCATAGTTATAACACACTACTCCAATATGCCCATGTCTACAATCATCCATAATGCCTTTATACAAACTAAAGTTTAGAAATGTATACGTCGGGATAAGACTCAGACGATAGCCAAACTAAGTCAAAACAAACTTATTCTAAAGATAGGAGACCAAGGATAAATGTCTTTTGAAGTAAGAAAGCTTAACACTTCAAAATCAATGAGCGAACCACTTCAATCTACTAGTCACTACGTAGAAAAAGAAGATGATGCTCCAGCTCCTATGACACCTGGGGACATAACATCCAGAGATATTTAGTAGTTGGAACACTAGAATATAACTCAAGGGTAAAGATAAAATAATATCATCATTTAACAATAAGTCAATATATTATCATCATTCATATTGATACACTTATCCTTACACATAGGAATTTCATATGCTAATCAAGAGACCAAGGCTCAATATTATTCTTGAACTTAAACTCATACACATGGATATATACAACATGATCATATTTTGCCTTAAAGGAAAATAACTTAGCCTGAATTCTAAAATCATTCATTCATGAGATAAGGAGTGAAGAACTTTCAATCAAGTTAGCTTATTTGACCAATCTCATTACCATTTCATTGGACTAGCGACTTGAATCACTAGTCATTTCACCGTTCTTGGAACTCAAATCATTAGCCATTTCATTTTATTGGACTAGGAACTCGAATCATTAGTCATATAATCGATATAAGAACTCGAGTCACTAGCCATGTCATTTGATGAGTATTCTAACTTCAAGAGATCTCTCTGGACTAGGAACTCAAATCACTAGCCATATCACCAGTATAGAAACTCGAATCACTAATCGAGTCATTAGATGAGGAACTTGAATCACCCATCATTATTTGTCTCTATTTGAACTATTGACCTATTAGTTCATGCATTTGCACTCATACAATTTATATCACATTTAGGGGATTTAGCTAATTTAGCTAATTCAATATTATACATGACCACATGGTCCTCGTGGGAGCCTTCATTGCTTAACCATATTAATAGGCTAATGCCTAGATTCAATTAATCAAACCATACAATCTATGGTAATCAAGACCCACATAAATATTTATATTTCATTAACCACAATATATAACATTTTAACCACACTTGGTTCCACATATAATTCAAGTTTATTTTCATGTCTAGGGCTTTACCCTCTCATTAGCCATCACATAAAAAGGTTATAAAATTCATAATAAGTGGCTCCTAATACCTTTGAAATATAATTTATCAATCATTCATACTCATTTGGGACATTTCCCTAGCTCAATACATTGTTACAGGTAACTAGTCATTTCTCTTAGACATTTTCACAAACACCTTGTGTCCATACCCTTACCTAGGCCATATTCAAAAAAACAACCATCAATATTAGGGTTTCTCAGGACTAATTGGTTAGATACCAACAACTAGCACTTATATATGCAAAATATCAACAATAACATGTATAACCACAAGTCAAAGCTATAGTCCACATTATGCATCATTAAGCAACAAACCCCTTTTCATTAGATTTCAAAACCACCATGTACACTTACTAATACAAGTGTGAAGTAGATGGGTTCAGAGTTAATTAGAGAGGAAAAGTGATGCATGCCTTAAACAACTTGAATCACCAAGAATTTTGACTCCCTCTTGCCACTAAATGATCACTCTCCTACCCTATCCTCCAATCTTGATTCAAGAAGCATTTAAGTTTTTAGGAGTGTTTGAGTCTTGTATATTTAAGACTTAGGAGGCTATAATGCCTTATATAATGAGAGGAGTTAGGGTTTTAGGCAATTGAAATAACTAAAAGGTCCTTAGTTAAAATCTTAAAAGTGAACTCATGCAGGGGTACGACTCACTCATACGATTCCATTAGTAATTGTACCTTAGGGTACGAGTGGTACCCTAACTTGTACCCTAGGCTTTTTCTACATGACACGCACTATTTAGGGTATGACAATAAACCTATGAGTCATATCCAAAGGTTAAGACTCAACCCATAGTCATAAGCTTCAATCGTATGCAAGATAATTTACCTCACGCTTAAGTCTCACTTTATACGATTGCTCTAGATAAAGCTCGTATACATAGGGTACGATTGAGTAGGTTTCACTTGTACCTAGGACAGTGAGTGACCCTCACCATACTGCCTAGGATATGAGAGAGGAGGGCAAGGTAGGTATGAGTTATGACCAAGGGTACGACTCAAGTCTCTATTTAACCAAACTCAGAGACACCAAAATGGAGATATTTTTCAATAGTTCAAAGTCTAGGTGTTTCAGTTCTCCTCCACTTAGATCATTCATCTGCGAATGAGGGGCAAGGAAAGCATTGAAACGGGTTAACACTTTATCTTATATCAATGAAAATTTCAATAAGTTAAAATAAACACATAACAAAAAGAATACAACACAACACATATCATGATTATTCAATCACTCATTTATTTCATTCACTAGGATATTTAAACCCATCTTTTATTGAGCCATATGGCTTCTCCAAAGTTTAGAGACTCAAACCCATTATCAACTCAAGACACAAGTCAAACCATGAAGATTAACACATACCTCAATCACAAGTTTCCGAGAAGGGAAATAAATGTTTGTACTTGGACTTTAGGTCCTCCTTTGCCTCTAAAGTAGCCTCTTTGTTCATTTGGTTCCTCCATAAAACCTTCACCGAAGCCACTTATTTCATTCGTAACCATCATACATGATGGTCTAATATGCTCACTAGGACCTTTTCATAGGACAAATAGTCTGGAAAATATGTCGACATGAACACCATAAAGATAATGCTGCTAAATCTTCAATTTGAAGACCACAACAAACAATTGTTAGTCATGAGTAGGGTAATTCTTCTCATGAACTTTCAATTGCCTAGAAGTATAGGATACCACCCAACCATGTTGCATCAATATGCAACCAAGAGTGACTCGGGAAGCATCACAATAATCACCAAACCATCACTACCCTTAGGCAAGGCAAAATTGGAGCCTAAGTAAATTTATTTTCAACTTATCTAAACTACCCTCACACGCATCGGACTATAAGAACTTAAACTTGTTTGGGGTCAAGTTGGTCAATGGGTCAGCTATAGTAGAGAAACTCTCCACAAACCTTCTATAATAATCGGCTAGACCCAAGAATCTCTGAATGTCGGTCGAAGTCATAGGTCTAGGCAACTTCTTAAATGCCGTAACCTTTTAGGGATCTAACATGATCCCTTTAATAGAGATGACATGACCAAGAAAAACCATGGCTTTCAACCAAAACTCACACTTGGAGAACATGGCATTCAAGCGATGATTCTTTAAAGTTTTTGAAACGACAGAAGGTGATCTATATGATCCACCCCACTCTTGAAATACACTAAGATATCATCAATAAAAATAATGAGAAATATGTCCAAGAACATATGAAAGAATCTATTCATCAAATCAATGAATGCCACTGGGGAAATAGTCAATCCAAAGGACATGGCAAGCAACTCATAGCGACCATACCGAGTTTTAAAGGAAGTCTTAGGCATATACACTTCCCTAATCTTAAGCTGATGATAACCTGATCTATAATAAATGTTAGAGAAATACTTTGCATAAATCATCGATCCTAGGAAGAGGATATGTGTACTTTACGGTCACTTTGTTCAACTAATGATAATCAATGCACATACAAAGGGCACCATCCTTCTTGCACATGAACAATATAATAGAACCTTAAGTAGACATGCTAGGGCGGTTAAAACCTTTATCTAAAAGGTCCTTTAATTGCTTCTTAAGTTCTTTCAACCCCACTGAAGCCATTCTATATGGAGGAATAGAGATCAGACAAGTGTCTAGAACAAGCTCAATCTCTAAATCAATTTCCTATTGGGAGAAATACCAGAAAACACCTCAAGAAACTCATTAACAACGGGGACGAAGCCTAAAGAAGGTTTTCCTAAGTTAAAATCTTTAACTTTAACCAAATGATACAAACACCCCTTTTAAATTAACTTCTGTGCTTTAAGATAAGAAATAAATCTCCCCTTAGGCTATAAGGAGCCGCCTTCCATACAATGATCGGCTCATTAGGTAATTCTAACATGACCCTATGAGTCTGACAATCTAAGAAAGCATAGCAACAACACAACCTATCCATCCTCAGAATGACATCAAAATCAATCATGTCCAACTCAATCAAGTCAACCAAGGTATCTCTACCATCAATAGATATCACATTCCCCCTATATACTCTTTTAACAACCACTAAGTCTCTAAACATGGTTAAAATAGAAAAAGGAATTGACGAACTCTCAGGATCACACTCTAGTTGAACACCCATATATGGGGTCACATAAGAAATTATAGACCCTTGATCAATTAAATAATACACATCACGGGAAAAAAGTCTCAACATACCCATAACAACATTAGGAGATGCCTCAGAATCTTAATGAGTAGAGAGTGCATACCAGAAATTTCAGCCAGTGTTGGTGCCAAAAATAGAAACAGAAACAAATATAACAACCTTTGGTGTTGGAGTAAATGGAGTAGAAATAAGGTCCCTATTGGCTAAAGAAGCCTTCAAAGACAGGAAATCTCGCTACATATGCCCCACCTGACTGCGATAAAAACATCTATCTCTCCTCTTCTCACACTAACCATGGTGACTCTAACCATAAAATTAACAAGAAAAGAGGGGTGGAGTCGATTGGGAACCACTTCTATAAAATTGGGCACCCTATGCTCAGGACCCACCACTAAACTGTGAGCGATGACCACCCAAAAATACTAGGTCAGGAGAGCAAATACTAGCCGAGGAGAAAGAGCCTAAACTCCTTCACTACTTTCATAGACACTTGCCACCATGTCTATTACTATGTTTTGAAGGCTTAAACTTCTTCCCTTTCCTCTCACTAAGCTCAACTTGCTTCTTCTTCTCATCTTTCACTGATTTCATATACACAACCATCCAAGAAATTTCCATGTTCTTAATCAACAAGGCTTCCTTTATTTCAAAAATGAGCTTATGGGATAATCTCAAGACAAAATTTTGTATTCTATCTCTCATACTAGAAACCATCTTGGGAGAATACCTTGTCAATTGATGAAATTACAAGGCATACTCTTGAATGGACATCATTTCTTATTTTAAGTTCACAAACTTCTATCTTTGCCTCCTTCAACTCTTGAGGAAAGAAGAGGTCAAGGAAAGCATTAGAGAAATTCTCCCACGTGGCGGGGCTAGCATCAACGCCCCTAGACAATTTCCACCCTTCATACCACTAGTACACTTCATCTTTCAATTGGTAGAAAGCAAACTCAATGTCCTTAATCTCCAAAGGAAGCATGTTTTAGAAAATCTTCTGCATTTCATCAATAAAGCCTTGAGGATCTTCCTAAACCTTAGTACCAGAGAACATAAGAGGGCTTAACCTCATATATTTTCCAAATCTTGTGGCCTTATAAAAAATGGTAGTTGGAGCACTATGCACTGCTTAGAACGATACCAACTGAATTAAGAGGTTGATAGAACAGCAAAAGTCGACATTAGTATCATTATATTGAGGTAACTGAGAAAGAAGGACACTTTTATAGTCAGGATTGGTAGGGATGGAAGAAACCCCATGTAGACGATTAGATGCCACAGCTCTAGCCCGAGTCTGAACCCTAGAAATTAGACTAACTTCTTCCATATTTTCCCCAACTAAGATAAAAGAGATTTCCTGAGTATCATATTTCCTTGGTGGCATGATTGGAAAGATAACAAATAGAAATAATAGGAATCCAAGGCCCTAGACTCTATATCTAGAGATTGAAACACAAAAATAGGAAACATTTCTTAAAATGTCTTGTAGCCCCACTTTTCTGAGTGTAGTGTACTGCACACCTATGAAAGTGATCTACTAAACATGGTATTATGGAATCCTAACTGAACATGAACCTAGGCTCTAATACCCACTTGACATAACCCAAAATTAGGCTATATTGTTTAGGCACCTCAAGCAAACATATACCAAAGGTTTCCCCATAACCGTCCTATCAATCAACAACAATCCATAAGGGTTGGATACAATCCAACCATAATAATAAGATAGTTGAAATGTCACAATGTGTTAAGGCTAATTAAGACCAATCATTTCATAATTATAAAGACACTAGCCCAATATGCCCAAGTCCACAGTCATCCACAAAACATCTATACAAATCTAAGTATAGAAAAGTATACATTGGGAAAAGCCCCCGCTGATAGCCTAACCAAGTCAAAATAACTAATTCTAAATATAGGAGACCAAGAATAACTGTCTTACGAAGTAAGAAAGCTCACCTCTCCAAAGTCAATGCATGAACCGCTTTGATCCACAAAT
Organism: Capsicum annuum; assembly: GCF_002878395.1. Classification (NCBI taxonomy): domain Eukaryota; kingdom Viridiplantae; phylum Streptophyta; class Magnoliopsida; order Solanales; family Solanaceae; genus Capsicum; species Capsicum annuum. The sequence continues at coordinate 218,395 of NW_025888801.1, read as the reverse complement.
CACTGTGCAAGAAAATAAGATGATACTTTTACCCCTACGTCATGTGGGGACATAGAGTCTGTAAGCATTTAGCGATTAGAACGTTAGCATAAAACTTAAGGATAAGGATAAAATAATATCATAAATTAACCACAAGTCAATATATTATCGCCATTCGTATTGATACACTTATCCTTACACATAGGCATTTCACATGCTAATCAAGAGACTAAGGCTCAACATTATTCTTAAACTTTTACTCATACACATTGATATACAAAACATAATGTTACAATGCCACAAGGGAAAATGACATAGAATGCATTCTCAAATAATTCATTCATGAGATATTGTGTGAAGAACTTTCAACCAAGTTAGATCATTTGACTAATCACATTGACATTTCATTGGACTAGGAACTCAAACAACTAATAATTTCACCTATGTAGGAACTCGAATCACTATCCATTTCATTTTATTAGTCTAGGAACTCAAATCACTAGTTGTATCGCTAATCTAGAAACTCGAATCACTAGCTATGACATTTGATGAGGTATTTTAACCTTAAGAGATCTCTTCAATCTAGAAACTCAAATTGCTAGTCATATCACTTGTCTAGGAACTCAAATCACTAGATGTATCATTAGATGAGGAATTCAAATCATCTATTATTTCACGGGAGTAGGTACTAGAATCAATAGTCACATAATTAGACAAGGAACTCGAATCACTAGTCATTATAAGTCTCCATTTTAAATCATGACCCATTAGTTCATGCATTTTTACTCATACAATTTATATCACATTTAAGGCCTTTGGCTTATTTAGCTAATACATTATACATGACCACATGGTCCTCGTGGAAGCCTTCATTACTCAACCATAGCTATAGGCCAATGTCTTCATTCAATTCATCAAACCATATAATTTGTGGTCCTCTAGACCCAAACAACTATTCACATTTCATTAACCATAATATGTCACATTTTCACCACACTTTGTTCCTCAAACAATTCAAGTTTATTTTTATGTCTAAGGCTTTACCCTCTCATTAGCCATCAACCAATATGGTTTTAAAATTTATAATACATGGCTATTAATACCTTCAAAACATCATATATCAATCATTTATACTTATTTTGGCCAATACCTTAGCTCAATACATTGTCAACATGTAACTAGTCTTTACAATTAGATATTTTCACAAACACCTTGTGTACATGCCTTTACCTAGGCTATATTTAAATCAAAAAACCATAAATATTAGGGTCTATCAAAACTCATTTGTTAGAATACCAACAACAAGAACACACATATGCAAAATATAAACAATAACATGTATAAACACAAGTCTAAGCAATAGTCCACATTATTCATTATTAAGCAACAAAACCCTTTTTATTTGATTTCAAAACAACTATGTAAAGTTACTAATCAAAGGGTAAAATACATAGGTTTAGATTTATTTAAATAGGGGAAGAGATACATGCCTTAAACAAATTAAATAAAAAAGAATGTTGGCTCCCTCTTGCCACTAGATAATAACCCTCAAACCCTAGCCTCCAATCTTGCTTCAGGAAGACTTTATAGTGTTTACGAGTGTTTGAGTCTTATAGAATAAAGAGTTAGGAGACTACAATGTCTTATATAGTTAGAGGGGTTAGGGTTTTAGGCAAGGTAAATGACTAAAATTTCATTAGTTAAATGGTGAAAAGTGAGCTCATGTAGGAGTGTGTATCCCCCATACGAATCCCCTAGTGATCGTAACCAAGGGTACAAGTGGTACCCAAAATCGTACCCTAGGCTTCTCCTAGGTGAGACACACCATTAAGGGTACAACAACACATCTATGAATCATATCCAAAGTTTAACACTTACCCCTTATTCATAAGCTTCAACTATATACAAGATAGTTTACCATAAACTCACGTCTCACTCTTTATGATTACCTTAGATATGACTTATATACATTGGGTATGATTGAGGAGGGGTCACTCATACCTAGGATAGTAAGTAACCCCAACCACACTACCTAGGATACAATATGGAAGGTTAAGATGGATACGAGTCATGACCAAGGGTGCGATTCAAGCCTCTAGTCTTACCCAACTCATAGTGATTAAAATAAAATCATTTTTAATGGTTCAAAGTCTAGGTATTTCACCTACATATGGTTTATAGGTACCAATAATATTATTTGGTACAAGTGGGACTTTAGATTCATAGGTTGGCCGGTGTGTGGGGATTGATATTCTGCTTGGTGTACGAGTAGTGGGTACAACTCATACCCTAAGGAATAGATAGGGAGGTCATACATCCCATAGAAAATTTATACAGTTTAAGTAGGGGTATTCTGGATAGTTTCCCTTATAACTCCTTGGGACCCCATGACTTAAAATACCTTTTTGAGGCTTCATTAACCTATTTGTAATCAATAAAACACTCAAAACTCTCATAAAATCTCTTAAGGCTCTGGGCTAAGCAAAACCCAGGGTTTCCTTCGAGGTGGTCAATTAAGGCTCATAGTGGGTAATTTGTTCTCATCTTATTCTCAATCTAGGGCATGTTACTCCTCCCTCATTATTAATTCCAATTGACAAAGATATTTGATAAACTATTTTAATGGCATGAATGATGTATGGTTTTGGTTTTAAAATATATATTTGGGGTTTGGTTATAAATTTTTAGTTATTGTTTTCCCATGTTTTAATTATTGATTTACATGTTTTAATAGTGGTTTGGACATTTGGCTGTATAGGAATTGTTAATTGGTACTTGGTTTTGTCTTTTGAAACACTATGCCCCCAACTTGTTTGATAAAATGCCTATGAGAATACGTTTTGCTAAATTGTTGGACTTTCATTGAACTATTGCATGGTATAACTTGGTAATGAAACCCTTAATGGTGTTAATGGTATAAATATTTTAAATGGTTTGGAATGGTTAAATGTCAAGGTCTTGGTAGTTATGGTAGGTCCAATTGAAATCCTTGTGGGGTACAAAATAATCCCCCAAGCAAACTTAATAATGAACTACTTGTGCGGTAAATAGGTGCAATACCCGACATGTTTCTAAGCTAGGAAGTGAATAAGTATTCCTACATATGAAATCTCCTATCCTATGATTCATACTTGAGTGCATAATCTACAATGAATATCCTAGTGATAGGATAGCTTATGATGCATTAAGCATGTTCATATAAGTCACTTAATGTAATGCAAGCTAAGAGTTTTTGAATCCATCAAGTTTTAGTGTTCGATTTTGCAAGGGTCATCTTTGAATGAAAATAACTCGATGTTAATGTGGTATTTTGGCTGATTTAGACCGACCAAATTGTATAGAATCGAATTATCTTTCCAACGATACCAATTTCGCCGTAATCCAATACCCGAGCAAAAAGTTATGCCCATTTTCGTGAGAGACAGTAAGCTTAGGCGACTGGTTAGGCGCCGCCCAAGCCAAGCATAGGCGATTGGTTAGGCACCACCCAACCCAAGCATAGGTGATCACTTGGGCGCCACCTAAGTCAATTCTAGGTGTCAAAAACACTCCGTTTTGAGTTATTTTAAAGGTAATTAAGTCCTGAAATACTCCTTGCATGTCCCTAAACTTAACCCTACGAAATATGTATCTTCTAAACATACTGCAACCCTATTTTCATATCAAAGCTCATTATCCAAGAGCACTAAAGGAGAAAAACAACTAGGGTTGCATAATTAAGCTTGAAGATCCGATTTCAAGAAAATTCCTCCGTCAGTCATCAAGAATCTTCCTTCTAAGGTATGCGTAGTGTTCATCCACGGATTCCATTCATCCGTGGAGTTCAAAAATCAATATTTAAAATAAAAAAGCTTGGTTGATTGTGGTGATAGGATCATAGCCATGTTGATGCTTGTTTGTTTTCCTCTTTTTCATTATAAAGTATTATTTCTATATTGTTGGGTGTTGATGATCATGTTGTTGATATTGGGTGATTCCTAAGATGGAATCTTTATATGTTTTTGTGAATTCATGATATCATATGAGTTGGAAACATGTAAATTTTATTGTTCATTATGTATAATTTGATGAATTCACCTATGCTTAAGATGTGCATGTAAGGTGTTTGATAAAATTCCTAAGGAACTAGAAATCATGCCATATAGCTAAATTGTGATTAAGTGAAGGATTCATGATATGCCCTTACATTCCAATGACTTCTATGTTGTTAATGTGCCTTGTATATGTTGTTGGAATACTTGTGAACTATTCTGATGAGATTATGCTATGTTTACTTGCCAATCCTACTTATGAACAAGATGTATGATAACCATGCAATCCACATGAACTTCCATGCTATTGGTATGTGTTGCCAATATGATTATGCAATGAACTTAGTATTAAGATTGTGAAAGTACTTCCATGTGATATGAAATCCTTTCCATGCAATACATTGTTGATAACCATGCTTAGTATGAGATCCCTACTTATGATATTATAAATTATCGTCTCTACTCTTATGATCTAGTCAGTCGTGTGTGTCAATTTTTTTCTATCGAGTCTTGGGGGTACTTGTACCTAAAAACTATAGCTATGTGCCTAGATCTATGTCATGTTTCACGATATCCGAACTCAAGCTATGATTCCATAGACTTCAGTCAGCCATGTGACTTAGGAAAACCTCATGATCTTAGTCAGTTGTCAGATATCAGTAACATTCTGCCAGTCAATAGAATTCAGTAAGATTAAGTCATACACAGTTAGTTATTCTTGTCCAATCCCTCCAGATGGGAGTAGAGGTTACCACCGAATGAACCCAAGGATAGGAACTCACCCGCTAGTTCAGGGTGTGATTCTTAGTAGCAATCCTTGTGTTCCAAAACTATGTAGCCAGCATAGGTTGAGACATCTTAACCCATCAGATTAGGGTTGATGAGTTGGCTTAACCCATCAGTTTAGGGTTCCCACCATTCTCATTGAGTACCCCAGTTTAGCCATAACGGCACACATGGGGCATGTCAGTTAAATACTACTTCCCAAAGTTTTAGTATCAGTCTCAGTAAAAGAACTCAGGGTATTCTTCAGATTTTAGTATATATAGGACTGTCAGATACAGTCATCCATGTTATCAGTTTCAGTATCAGTCTCAGTGAAAGCACTCAGGGCGTTCTTAAGATTTCAGTATATACAGGACTGTCAGATACAGTCATCTATGTTATCAGTTTCAGTATCAGTCATAACAGTTGTCAGTAAACCATGTATTAGCTTACAGGTCATGCTATCACATATTCACGGTCCCAGTTTCTATATATATGTTTTTTCACTCCCACGTTCATATTAGTCAGTCAGTGTTGTTCATGCATGAAACCCTTTATGCTGAGCCTACCTTCCTCGTATACTCAGTACTCCAATTTTACTGATGCATTTGCACTATGGTTCTTTTTTTTCATGTTACACCATAGGTTTCAAGACATGAGTTCCAGCCCAGCAGTAGCGGTAGTATTCCAGTCGTAGAGAAACAGTGAGCCCTTATTGATTTGAGGACAATATGATTTGGTTCATTTATTTATTTCTTCAGTTTAGTTTTACGGAGTTAGTTGGAGACATGTTCCTTTAACTTCTTATTCAGACAGTTTAGAGGCTTTCAGATTTATGTTTAGATTTATGTTCAGATTGAGTTGTTTTGGGTATTTTCACCCACATAATTGTATTCAATTGAACCTTATGGCCTTACAGTTCCATGTATTCCGTATTATTACATCATGATTTGCAGTATATAGGTATAGATATCAGTCATGGGATAGCTTGTGGTCCCTTGGGGTCATGAGCACCGTGTAGCATTCCGATTCAGGAAATCAGGGTGTTACAAACTTGGTATCAAAGCCAAAGGTTCAATAGAGTCCTAGGAAGTCTGAAAGCTGCATCTAGTAGAGTTTTGTACATGGGTGTGTTATGCGCCACATTTTAGGAACAGTCCCCTTTCTTCATTAGTCATGTCATGCTAGTGAGCATAATCACAAGTTAAACTCTTATTCTAATCCATTCTTCTCTTATTCTAGACCATGGCCCCAAAGAGAACAAAATAGACAGCTCATCAACCCGTAGATCCTTTGGGTGAACATAATTCCCATGCAGAGTTTAGAGCCATATTTACCACACTTGCTCAGTCCATGGATGCACAGAATGAATGACCACCAGTCATTTCGGCCAACCCAGTGGCCACTCCCAAAGTAGCTAGGGTTTGGGACTGCACCCGGATAAACCCTCCATTTTCCCATGGGTCTAAGTCTGATGAGGACCCTCAAGAGTTTATTGACCAAGTACAGAAGGTCATTCACATCATAGGTGTTACTTCTATTGAGAGTGCTGAGTTAGCCACCACCAGTTACAGGATATTGCTCATGATTGGTACAAACAGTGGAAGTCTGAGAGGTTAGATGATACAGGCCCTATCGAGTGGGAGAAATTTATCACTGTCTTCGTAAATAGATTCTTTACCCAAAAGCTGAGGAAATCCAAAGTTCTTGAGTTCATCAACCTCAGGCTGGGGAATATGATGGTTAGGGAGTATTCTCTTAGATTTACTCAGCTAGCTAGGTATGCTCCTCATGTGGTTGCAGACAATAGAGCTAAGAAGAGCAAGGTCGTGTTAGGGGTCAATGATAGCATGGTAAATGAGTGTAGGTCTGTGATGTTGATCAGTGATATGACCTTCGCCAGACTCATGACCCATGCCCCACAAGTAGAAGAGCAGAATTTTAAGACTAGGGAGAGGCAGAACAAGAGAACAAGGTCAGGTAATTTCAACTTTGCTCACCCTAAGTTAGATAAAGGAAATTCTTCATAGTTTTGCTCCAAGTCAGCCATTCCAGCTCCTTCCTCTGCCAGTGCTCCAGTGCTAAAGTTCAGAGACGGCAATAGAAATAAAGCGCCAGGCTCTAAATCTTATGGCATTGTTAGCAGTGCCCAAACAAATCCCCTTTGTCAGACTTATGGTAAGAACCACAAGGGCATTTGTAGAGTCGGTAGTGATGTCTGTTTTGGTTGTGGCAAGCCAGGACACAGTATTAGGGAGTGTCTGCATTCAAGTCTTCAAGGTCTGCAAAATCATTCTATAGCTCAGTCCAGCCGCCCAAACCAGCAGGGTGCCATTTCCATTGCTACCAGTTGGCAACGCCCAAACAGACTTTATGCTCTCCAATCTCGATAGGATTAGGAAAATTCTCCTGATATCATTACTGGTATGTTACAGATTTTCCATATTCATGTTAATGCTTTGCTAGACCCTGGTGCATCATTGTCTTTTGTTACTCCATACATAGCAGGCGATTTCAAAATCAGTCTTAAAGTCCTAGCAGATCCCTTCTTAGTCTCTACCCCAGTGGGTAAAACCATCATAGCTCAGCGGGTATACAGGAACTGCCCGATTATGATATCTCAGAAATCCACATCAGCAAATTTAGTGAAGTTAGAAATGACTGATTTTGATGTCATTCTAGGCATGGATTGGCTTTATTCCTGCTATGCCACAGTCGATTGCAGAAATAAGATAGTTCAGTTTCAGTTCCCGAATGAGCCCGCCCTAGAGTGGAAGGGTATCATTTTAGCATTCAGGGGTTAACTTGTTTCCTACCTTAGGGCAAGAAAAATAATTTATAAGGGGTGTGTGTATCATCTCGTGCAAGTTAAAGATTCTAGTTCTGAATATACCAGCCTTGAAACAGTACCTGTTATTAATGAATACTCAGATGTCTTTCCCGAAGATCTTCTGGGCATTCCTCCCTAAAGGGAAATAGACTTTGGCATAGACTTTCTTTCCGATACTCAACCTATTTCTATTCCTCCATAAAAAATAGCACCAGCAAAACTAAAGAAAATAAAAGATCATTTGAAAGATCTCTTAGATAAGGGATTCATCAGACCCAGCATTTCCCCACGGGGTGCGCCAGTATTATTCATGCACAAGAAAGACGGTTCTCTCAAGATGTGTATTGATTACCGTCAACTCAACAAGGTCACAGTCTAGAACAGATATCCTCTTCCCAGGATTGATGATCTATTCGACCAACTTTAGGGTGCCAGTTACTTCACTAAGATAGACCTTAGATTGGGATATCATCAGGTCAGAGTTAGAGAATGTAACATTCCGAAGATAGCTTTCCGTACTCGGTACGGTCACTTTGACTTTTTAGTCATGTCATTTTATCTTACAAATGCCCAGCAACTTTTATGGATTTGATGAACCGTCTATTGAAGCAGTACTTGGACATGTTTGTCATAGTCTTTATAGATGATATTCTGCTCTATTCTCGCACAGAGCGTGATCATGCAGACTATCTCAGGATTTTTCTTCAGACTCTCAGGGATTACCAATTATTTGTTAATTTCAGTAAGGGCGAATTTTGGCTAAGATCAGTAGCATTCCTTGGCCATATTATTTTTGGTGATGGCATTAGAGTATATCTTCAGAAAATCGAGGCAGTAAGACACTCACCCTGACCCGTATCTCTATCAGATATTAGGAGTTTCTTGGGTTGGCTGGCTATTACAGATGGTTTGTCGAGGGATTTTCTTCTATTGCATCTCCCATGTCTAGATTGACTCAGAAGAAGATTACGTTTCAGTGGTCAAATTTATGCTAGAAGAGCTTTCAAGAGTTGAAGACTCGACTCACCTCCGTTCGATTTCTAGCTATTCTAGATGGTTCAGATAGTTTTGTAGTCTATTGTGATACATCAAGAGTGGGTTTAGGTTGTGTCCTCATGCAGCATGGTAAGGTCATAGCCTACACCTCCAGACAGTTAAAGCCACATGAGAAGAATTATCTTACTCATGATATTGAGTTAGTAGCGGTAGTTTTTGCCTTGAAGATTTGGAGGCATTATCTCTATGGAGTTCATGTAGATGTCTTCACAGACCATAAAAGCCTCCAGTATGTCTTTTCCCAGAAAGATCTCAATCTTTGCCAGAGAAGGTGGTTAGAGCTCTTGAAGGATTATGACATGAGTTTTCTTTATCATCCGGGCAAGGACAATGTTATGGCCGACGCTCTTAGTCGACTCCCCACGGGTAGTATTTCTCACGTTGATGATAGTAAGAAAAAGATGGCTCAGGAGATCCATCATCTTGCTAGACTAGGCGTTCGCATAGTAGATTCTTCAGAGGGTGGTGTATGTGTTCATAGTAGTTCAGAGTCATCTCTAGTTTCCGAGGTGAAAGAGAAATAAGACAACGATCCTATCCTTGTCAAGCTTAAAGAGTCAGTTCAGAATCAGAAAGTCGAGGTTTTTGTCCCTAGGGGGAGATGGTGTTCTTTGTTGTTAGGGTCATCTATGTGTAGAAGAATTAAGGCAGCGAATTCTTGCAGAAGTGCATGGTGCGCGATACTATATTCATCTAGGGGCCACTAAGATGTACCGCAATATGCGGGAGATCTATTGGTGGAGTGGGATAAAGAGAGATATTGCAGAGTTTGTGGCTAAGTGCTCTACATGTCTGCAGGTTAAATTAGAGCATAAAAAACCTAGTAGTTCCATGCAAGAGTTCACCATTCCTACTTGGAAGTGGGAAGAAGTTAACATGGACTTCGTGACGGGTTTGCCTAGAACTTGTCTTCAGCATGATTCAGTCTGGGTCATTATAGACAGAATTACCAAGTCAGAATATGTCAGGTACCAAGAACAGAATATGTAAGGTACCAAGAAAAGTTGTATCTATTTAAGGAAGCAGCACCCGTGGTTTTTGAAAATAAAGTGAGAAAATTCTATTATCCAATAGATTTCTCAAAAGATGGATTGTACCAATTTGCACAGGAGTAAGAAAAAGAAATAATACTAGATGCAGAAACCTTGGGAGGAATTTTAGGTGTACCTATTATATGTATACAGACTGTTGTGAAGAAATAACCCACAACTAAATTTAAAATTGAGGCCTCAAGAGTAGGTGGGACCTCAATAGCTGGAATAAAGAAAAAATTTCAAAATAGTTAGTTTCAGTTGGTTTTTGAATTAATTAACAAGGTCCTACTACCAAGGTCATAGAAATGAACAATATCCTTTGGTATTGATCTGTTTTTAATTGAATGCCTGAGTAAGTTTGAGTAGATGTGTCTACCTACTCTAATAATAAAGCATATGCACAAGGTGGTCCAATAAAATGAAGGAAGGGATTATATTCCATATGGTTACTTGTTAAACAAAATCTTTAATCATTTTAGAGTGATTGGAAAGATGAATGCCAAGAACAGTCCAACAAGATCAGTCTAACTACACTGGTTGAAAATGAGTGCATTAAAGGAAAAGTGGGAACTGTGTCCCAAGTGTCTGAGCTACTGACTGCTCAGGAAAATTGAAGCAAGGAATTAGAGGAGTTGAATATTGTGCTAGTAGTAAAGGTTACTAAAATAGTGCATCTGAAACTACAAAATCAAATGTTGTCTTCTGAGGGACTAGGTACCTTTGAAGAACTTGCAGTAAAAACCAAAGCTCAAGGTCGGTGATGTAGAGCTTACTAGTGAGGTTCAAGACCTAAATGCAAAACTAAAAAGTCTTACCAAGAAGCTACTAGATTCCTATGATGCCGACCATGCAAGAATAAAGATGTTGCTATAATCACTACCCCAAAGCCCCCGTCTACCTAAGTCATATCCTCCTTGTTCAATTCTATGTCAGTTTCTAGTCATGGTTCCTTTGTAGATTTTGTAGCTAGTAATATTATAGTTTATTTAGCTATATTATAATTATACTTATCCTAATTAATCATTAATGAATTTCTATTTCTGGGCCTCATCAATCTCCTTTATTTTATGATGTTCTTCATGGTAGTACTGCCATAGTGGCCATGAGTTAATTAGCATATACCTATCTTTTCTCTTGGTTTATTATTAATACTTTTCAATTTTGCGAAAGGGGGCCTAGTGACTTCATATGTAAGTCCTAGGTGTTTGTGTACTCATGTGGTACTGATAGAGGGAAGTATTATAAAGTACAGTAACAGGGGGAACCAAATAGGCTCAGAGTTTGTTTTGCAAAAGACAACAAGGGAAAAGGTCCTTGTGTTTCATAATGGTGGAATCGTCATGATAGGTAGAACATTTAATAATGGTGAAAGCATGATTATAGGGGGAACATTTATCTTCAGAGTGGTAATCACACTGATTAAATATGATAAATGTGAATTGATTCTCAAAGCTTTGTGTTTGGTTTTTCATCAACAAAAAAAGGGAAAATTGCTAAATATAGTTTTGATGATGAGTAGATGACTACAATGGACCAGGTCCTTGGATGTTGAGGCAACATTACAGGTGGCACGCGACTGCACAACTTTGTCTTTTTGTGTAACAAACTTACAGGTGTTTCTTGTACTAATTTGGACTCCTGGTCCAATGATATTTAGCCCTAATTATAACTCTTCTATAAAAGGAACGAGATGCTTCTTGATCACATTGTTTTTACGAATCCAAAAAGTGAAAGAAAGGAAGCAAAAACTCCATATTCAACTCTGCATGCTATATGAGTAATAAACTTTTCGTTTTGTGTATAGAAAGGTTATGTAGAGTTACCTAAGGTGGATATTAGTTAGAGTTAATCAATATCATGGTGTGTCTTTGGAAGAGTTGTCAAGATGAGCCTGTAGTAGAGTTATTACAAGAGGAAGGAACCTATATTAAGGCTCATTGAAGGTTTTAATAAAGATTTTGATTATAGTTAATTTAGAGGTTCTTGTAAGGGTAAGTTATGGTTTTTCCTACCTTGAGTAAGAGGGTTTCCATTTTAGTTTCTTGTGTTTTTACTCTTTCTGTACTATTAATTTCCTGGTTTCTCAAATAAGTTTTGCCTGCGATTGAATCTGAGGGACCTGGTCCCTCATTGTGTGGTGTAACCCTCAGTGTTCTAATAGGTATTTATGCATATATTGTTGGGTTTGACTACTTTCTGATGATGTGTACTATTAGAACTCATCTCATCACTACTCTAGACTTTAGCAAGTATAGTCTGATGGGAGAAGCGAATCAAGAACAAGATTTTGACTTATCTCCATTTAATTAGCCTTGAGCCGATAAATCGGAAAAACAATATTGGGATCATAGATAGGAGTTAGTAATGCAAAACCCATTACATATGAACCTTGGTTCATGTAGATAGTGTTGAAACCATTGGGGTTGCACCATACAGTGAGGGACCAGGTCCTTCAGAGTTAATCACATGTAAACAAACACTAATCATGCAGAAAAATAAAGAATAGTGCAGGAATAGTAAGAACACACAAATTTTTATGTGGAAGCCAATGAATGGAAAAACCAGGAGTTGCCATCACAAGAACCAACGAAATACATTATAATTAACCTCCTGATTGTAGTCTAGATTTCAGCATACTTCTAGGCTTATTTCACTTACAGCAACTCTACTAGAAGCTCATCTTGGTAATTCTACCAAGGACCCTCTCTACTGATTAACTCTAATCAACAACTAGCTAAGGAAACTCTACTCAAGTACTCTCTACTCAAATATAAAAATTCATAACTCTTATTGAATGAGTAATTCATTTATAAATTAGAACTCACTCAATAACAATTTCTATTTAAGCACTCATAAGGTTAAGGATTTGAGCAATGTTGGAACTAGGTTTAGGTTACCTCTCTTCACTCTTTGTATTTGAAGAAATAACTTAATGAAGAGGCGTATTTTTTATTTTATAGCTAAGTGATGATTAGGATGAAATATCATTGTACCATCTATCCTAATAAGTATAAATAGCACTTGCAAGTTTATTACAAAAGATGACAAAACTATGCAGTCAACGCGTACCAGTTATATTGTATCTTGCACATCCAGGGACCTGGTCCCTTGCAGTTAGTTGCTCATCGTCAAAACTACGTATAACAAATAGTCATCTACAATGGGCATAATCTAGTCAGTTTGATGATACATAAACTATCAATTATGCATGCTACGAACCAACATAGATCACAAGTATGTAGAATCTACAGATTTATGAAAACATGGCTAACATAATTTTAGTTCATCATTCTCATTGATTTTCTCAGAATAAAATGATATTTTTTCACCAGTTACTTGAATTAAAAAACTATTTACACGTTCTTTTATATCCCTCCATTAATAATAAACAACTAAAGCCTAAATAACAAAATTGAACTAGATCCTAACCAAATTCTTCATGGGATCAACTCCAACCTTGGTTATGTTCTGTATTTGACAACAACCACATTATGTCTCATTACGAGGTGTAATCTAAGTGACATCAGTTAGGTTAAGCCTTATTAGCCATCAAGGATTGTTTGGGAATATTTTAATAATGTGTGGTACCTAATTATTATCTTTCCAACTGAGTATTGTAGTTGAATTTGATTTACTTTAAATCTTACATTTTAGGCATGTTATACCATCTTGGTTTGAGGATTTTGTGTGTTTCATCGAAGCGTCAAATTGTTTATCCTTTAGCCTTGATTACAGTTAGTATTCCTGGGAGATCTCTTTTTTCTTCATAACCTATTGTCATAGGCTTGAAACCATAGTTCCAGTAAACGAATGAAGTACTCTTTCTCATAATGTACTTTAAAAGTTTCTAACATTGTATACTCTCGTATATAGGGTAGATTCAAGAAAATTCAGAGGAAAAGGCTATTGATATACACCGGGCATATATGTCCAAGATGATTTCAAGTTCATAAATTTAAAAGAGGAAAAAATTATAAAACAAAGTAGTGGACCGAAAAACCCAAATCTTTTGTCATTTCACTCTTTAGTAGTAGCTTATTCTTGCTTGCTTGTGTTTAACTCTAAATTCTTATTTAATTTAGTTAATTTTCCCTTTGGAGTACCATATTACTTTTGTGAACCAATTATCTTTATTTAATCAAGTTAATTATTCAATTTTTGGGTTTTAACAAATTTCTCAGTCTTTTTTAAGTTTGATTTAATAAACTCGTTCTTAGATAATTACTTTTAAATGGATTTTCATAATAATTACTTTCTATGTGAACAATTCGAATTTTGCAATCTTAATCAAACAAAAAATTTGAAATTAATCAGACAAACAAGTGTTAGAGGATACCTATGGGTGCCTTAAAAATATTCCAAAGGTATATCAAGTCTTACTCCGAATTGATAAAGCTTAAAATCTTTGATCTGTTTTATGACTTTAAGTTTTTCATGTTTTCTTAATTTTTCCTAAATAAATTAAGTGGCGACACTATTTTAGATTGAAATTGGAATTTTTCTTAATTTTTCAAATTTAAATAAGTGAATACTAGTTTTTCACCATATAAGCTGAAAAAGAGGTTAAACAGAAGTGGACTCTGCTAGGGAATTTGCGAAGTTTTAACCAACTTTTTTCTAACATTATTTACACGACCTGAAATTGGGCCATCCCATATGGTCACCTCAAGCCCACATAAACTAGAGTTTGCCCCAATAACACAGTCTAATCATCACATTAATCACAAGGATTAGTTGAATCACAACCATATAATAAGATAGTGGAAAACATACTATAAGTCATAACTTAAATATGTCTAAACACTTCATTAGATTCATCAAACTAACCAATATACCCAAGTCGACAGTCATGCACAATACCTCTCTAAAAATGAATGTTTAGAAGTGTAAATGCCGGGACAAGGTCCCGACATTAGCCAAACAAAGTCCAAATAAGACTAAGTATAAATATAGGAGACCAAGAATGAATGTCTTCCTTAGTAAGGAAACTAACCACTCCAAAGTCAATGCATGAACCTCTTCAATCACCTAATAACTGCACAAGAAATGAAGATGATGCTCTGACCCCTATGTTGCGTGGGGACATAGCATCCAGAGATGGTTACTGGTCGAGAGCTATCATGTAGCTCAATATATCATATTCAACCATATTCATGACCTTATCCATACATATAGGTATATCGCATGCCGAATATGTAAACAAGCATTAAGAACATTATCTAAGCACTCAATCAATAGACGTAAAGTGGATAACTTAGGCCTTCCACACTTAGATTCAAACAATACTTATTAGGTATGGGACTTCAACCACATTCACATATTACTTAGACAAAGGACTTTAACCATGTGTGCATATATTCATCAAGGGACTCTAACTGCATACACATACATTTAAGAGAGGGACTCTAACCACAAATGTACATTTATTTAGGCAAGGGACTCTGACCACATGCACACATTCATTTAGGTAAGGGACACTATCAACATTCCCACACATTAGGCAAGGTACTCTAACCTCATGCCATATTAGATAGGGGACTCTAACCCAAACCATTTCATTTGGTGAGGCACTTCAACTTTAAGAGATCTTATTATGCAAGGGACTTTGACCTTATGCCCTTTCATTGGGCAAGGAACTTTAATCTCAAGCCATTATGACTATCACTAGTCGACATTTGCACACAACCTTTTGTCCATACATCATCGTCTATTCAATTCACACTTAAGGACTTTAACCCACATAGATAATTCAACACTATACATGACCACATGGTCCTCATGGGATTTATTTTTGCTCCACCATTTCAATTGGACAATTCCTTAATTAAATTCGTCACAAAATTTAATTTATGGTCATCAAGACCCCTACAAACTATTTTGTTTGCACTAGTAATCTTATACCATATTCTCAACACGCTTTAGTTCAATACAAAATTCAAGTTCATTTTCATATCTAGGGATTTTAACCCCTCATTAGCCATCAACCAACAAGATCATCAACTTTATAATACATGGCTCATAATACCAATACAATATCATTTATGAACTATTCTTAATTATTGGTCCATTTCCCTAGTTCAAAACATCATCTACAAGCGACTAGACAATTTACTTAGATATTTTACAAACACCTTTTGTGCGTGCCTTTATCAAGGAAAATTTCAAAGTAGAAAGCATTACCATTAGGGTTCCTCAATATCCGAATGTTTAAAATCAAACAACAAGAACCTACATAACATCACCAATATAAAGCATCCACACAAGTCTACTCAAGGGTAAACAGTATTCATCATAACGCATCAAAACCATTATCATTTGATTTCAAAATCTCCATGTACACTTACTAATCAAAGTGTAAAATACATGGCTTTTGGGTTATTTATCAAGGGAGAGAGTTGCATGCCTTAGACAACTTGATTCACCAAGAATCTTGACTTCACTTTGCCTCTAGAAGATCACCCTTAAAACCCTAGCCTCCAATTCTTCACAAATGAGTTCGAGAGAGTATTTAGGGTGTTGATCCATGAAAAATAGATGTTTAGGAGGCTACAAACACTTCTATACTAAGGCGACTTAAGGTTTTGGGTGTAGATAGTGAAAAGAGGTCCTGAACTTAAATCTTGAAATTGAGCCCATGTAAGGGTATGACTCACTTAAGGAACCGTACCCTAGGGTACGAGTTATACCCTAACCCTAGGATCCTCCTAGGTCACCTATACTGGTTATGGTATGACTACATACTATTGATTCGTATGCAAAGGGTACGACTCATGCCTTAAGCCTTATCTATCAACCGTACCAAAAATAGTTCACTCCAAGCAAAGAATTCACTCTATACGATTGGTCTTGGTATGACTCATACTTTAAGGTACGATTGGTTGGAGGCTTACTCATACCTTTAACAGTGAGTGGCCCTCACTATACTACCTAGGGTATTAGAGGGGAGGTTGAGAAGGATACGACTCGTATCCAATGGGTACCACTAATACCAAAAGACATACCTTGCTCAATGACATCCAGTGAAGAAATTCTCCTTATGGTTTAAAGCCTAGGTGTTTCAATTCTCCCCCACTTGGAACGTTCATCCGCAAATGACGGGTAAGGCAAGCGTAAACACAAGTTGAGATATTATCACAAATCAACCCATCCCTTAAAGAAGTTAGAACAAAGAACACCACAAGAATGCAACACATATCATGCTCTTTATCAATCAATCATTCATTTTATCGACTTTGGGACTCAAACCCACTACTAATCAAAAAACTTACCCATCTCACAACTTAGGGAATTTAACTGGTCAACTCATCAAAGGTACTTACTCAATTAAAAGACTAGGGACTCAAACACATCGTTTATCAAAGACATGATCAAATTCATCATATTAGGGACTTAAACACATTAAAACAAGGACACCTAATTTCAAGGCATTCGGGAATTGAAACCATGGTCTAACAAGACCTAAATCAATTCAAAGCTTGGGGACTTTAACCTATTATCTAAAAAAGTCATAAATCAATTCAAAATATTGGGGACATTAACCCATTATCTATCAAGACATCAATCAAAGTAAGAAGATTAACTTATAACTTCATCTTAAGTTTTTGGGATGGGAAACAAATGCGAATACTTGGACTTCATATACTCTTCTGCCTCCCAAGTAGCTTTCTCGGACTTTTGGTTCCTCCATAGGACCTTCACTAAAACCACTTCTTTCATTAGTAACCAAAGAAATTGCCAATCCAAGGTCCTCATCAGGATCTCCCCTTATGATAATGAGTCCGAGATATCAACATCCCTCAAGGGAAAAACCAACGAAGTATCACCCACATATTTCCATAACATAGAGACATGGAAAATAGGGTAAATAGAGTTTATTCTAGAAGGAAACTCCAACTCATAGGAAATATTGCCAACCCTCTTCACAATAAAGTAGGGACCAACATACTAGGGACTAAACTTTGCCTTTCTACCAAACTGCATCACTCCATTCATAGGAGACACTTTCAAGAATACCCAATTTCAAACACTAAACTCTAAGTTCCTATGCCTTACATCTGTATAGGACTTTTGGCGACTTTGTGTGATTTTAATATATCATGAATTAACTTTACCTTCTCAAAGGCTTAGTGAACTAAATCGGGTCCAAGTAACTTACCCTCTCCAACTTTGTACCACCCAATAGGAGATCGACATCTCCTACCATACAATGCCTTAAAAGGGGCCATGCCAGTACTGGAGTGGTAACTATTATTATAGGACCACTCAATCAAATAAAAGTGGTCATACCAACTACAACCATAATAAATAACACAAGCCCGCAACATAACTTCTAACGTTTTGATGGTCTTCTCCACTTGCCTATCCATTTGTGGGTGGAAAGAAGTACTAAGGCACACTCTAGTACCTAAAACTTTTTGGAACGAATTTAAAAAGTAAGATGAAAATTGATGACCACTATCAAAGATAATCAAAATCGGAGCACCGTGCAACTTCATGATCTCCGCAAAACACAACTTAGAATAATCTTTTATCGAGTAATTAGTCCTCATGGGCAAAAAGTGAGCGGATTTGGTCACTCTATAAACAATGACCCGAATAGAATCAAATCAAGTTGATATCGAGGAAGGCCCATAACAAAATCCATATTAATTGCCTCCCATTTCCATTTTGGAAACACTATTTCTTGGTACATGCCACTGGGCCTTATGTGCTCAACTTTCATTTGTTGACTCACCATAAACTTGTCCACATAGCTAGGCCTATCACATTTCATATTGTTCCACCAATAGAACTCTCTAAGGTCATGATACATCTTGGTGGAATCGGGGTGAATAGCATAATAGGATTCGTGAACATATGGTCTACCTAGATATCTCAAGATACCATCACCACCAATCACAAAGCCCTCAACATTGTGTTGAACCTACATTACTTTAGAATTTAATCAAGTCAGGATCCAATACTTGCTTTTTCTTTATCTCACCAATAAGAGAGGGCGGAGATACCAGATGTACAAATACACCACTATCCTCGGAGTCCGCAATTCAAAATCCAAGACTGTCTAAATAGTGAACGTCCTTCACCAATTCCCACTTATCATAATCATCATAGGCCAAACTTTTCATGGACACTCTACTAAGAGCATTATCGGCTACATTAGCCTTATCAGGATGGTAATGAAGACTTATATCATAGTCTTTCAATAGCTTAAGCCACTTTTTTGGCTAGAGGTTCAACTCTTTTTGAGTAAACATATGCTGAAGACTCTTATCATCATAAAAGATATCAACATGAACCCCAAAATGATAATGTCGATAAGATCTTTAATGCAAAAACCATGTCTAACAACTCTAAGTCATGAGTAGGGTAGTTCTTCGCATAAACTTTCAATTACCTAGAAGCATAGGCCATCACCCTACCATGTTGGATCAACACTCAATCGATACCAACCCAAGAGGCATCATAATATACTAAAAAACTATCATTACCTTTGGTTAAGGTCAAAATTGGATCCAAAGTCAATTTATCTTTCAAATTCTCAAAACTACTCTCACACACATCCAACAATAAGCACATGTCCTTTTTTGGGTCAACTTGGTCAATAGGGAAACTATAGTCGAAAAACACTCTACTAATCTTCTATAGTAACCGGCTTGACCAAAGAAGCTCTGAACGTCGGTTGGAATCGTAGGTCTAGGCCATTTCATAACTGCCACAACCTTTTGGGGATCTACTATAACCCCTTAACTAAATATACATCATTAAGAAAACTATATCTTTTAATCAAAACTCAAATATGGATAACTTGTTATGCAAACGATAATCCTTCAAAATTTGCAACACGACACGTAGGTGATCGACATGATATTTGTCACTCTTAGAATAGACTAAGATGTTATCGATGAAGACAATAACAAACATGTCTAAGAATGTATGGAAGACCCTATTTATAAATTCCATGAAAGCAGCCGAGTTATTTGAAAACCCAAAAGACTTGACAAGAAACTCATAGTAACCATATCGTGTTCTTAAGGTAGTCTTAGGGATATCCATATTCCTAATTTTAAGCTGATGATAACTCAATCTAAGATCAATCTTAAACAAATACGTTGCACCCTGAAGTTGATCAAACAACTCATCTATCCTAGGTAAAGGATACTTTCTATTTATGTAACTTTGTGCAACTGACGATAATCAATGCACATACGAAGGGAACTATCTTTCTTGTGGATAAACAATATGGGAGAACCCCAAGGAGACAGACTAGGAAGGATGAAATCTTTATGTAAGAGGTCCTTTAATTATTCATTAAGTTTCTTTAGGTTTACCAGAGACATTCTATAAGGAGGGATAGAAATTGGACGAGTATCTGAAACAAAATCAATCCCAAAATCAATTTCCCTATCCGGAGAAATATCGAGATGATCATCGAGAAACACCTTGGGAAATCCATTAACCACGTGAACATATTTTAGAGAGGGCTCTTCCAAGTTAGAATATTTAACTTAGACTAGATGATAAAAACATATCTTTGAAATCACCTTTTGGGTTTTAAGATAAGAAATGAACCTTCTCTTAGGCACTAAGAAAAAACCTTCCCATATAATGACTGCATTATTATGGAATTTAAATATGACACTATGGAATTTAAAACAACCAATTGATCCCCCGAATGACATAAAAATCAACCACAAAGAACTCTATCAAGTCTCCAAGTGTATCTTTATGACCAACAGATAGCATACACCCCTACAACCCCTTCTAGCAATCACCAAGTCTCCTACCGGGATAGAAACAAAAAAAAGTAACCGATAGAATCCTAAGACAATGATTAAGATGCACAACCATATACGGGGTCACATAAGAAATTGTAGACCTTAGATAAAGCAAACAATATACATCACAGGAGAAAATTCATGACATATCAATTACAAACACAGGAGATGACTCAAATTCTTATCAGTAGTAAGTTCATACAATTGATTCTGGCAAGTGTCGGTGCCAGAAATACAAGTAGAAACAGATATGGTACTTTTGGGTGTGGGAGTAGGTGGAGTAGCAATAGAGGCCCTACTGGGCTAAGATGTTTTTAGAGAGGTGCACTAACACTACATGTGTCCGATCTAACAACAAATAAAATATCTATTTCTCCCCTTCTTATATTAACCATGATGAATTTGACCAAAGAATCTACAAGAAGGGCAGGGTGGAGATGACTAGGCACCACTAGCCTGAAATTGGGCATACTATGCCAGAAACCCACCACTAAACTGTGATCGACGATCACCCAAAAACTTTGGATAAGAAGAATGAACACTAGTCGAGGAGAAAGAACATGAACTCCCCCACTTTTTCTGTGGCCACTTGCCATAATCTCTACCACTTTGCTTAGAAGGCTTAAATTTCTTTCCTTACATTTCACAAAACTCAACTTGCTTTTTTGTTATCTTCTTCCACTTGTTGCATAAACACAATCAACTTAGAAGTGTCCATATTTAAAATTAATAAAGCTCCCTTGCTCTCAAGAACTAACTCATGGGACAATCCCGAGACAAACTTATACATCCTAGCCCTCATGTTAGAAACCAAATCGGGAGCATAATTTGACAATTGATGGAATTCAATGCATACTCCAGAATGGACATCCTTCATTGCTTCAATTTCTCAAACTCTTCCACTTATACTTCCTTTAACACTTGAGGAAAGAAGCAGTCTAAGAAAGCCCTGTAGAAATCCTCCCACATGGTTAGACTAGCATAAACACCTCTAGATAACTCCCACCCTTTGTAGTACGCTACATCTTTCAATTAGTAGGAAGTAAACTCAACAACGTCAACCTCTAAAACAAGTATGATTCAAAAGAACTTTTCTATTTTATCAACGAAGCCTAGAGGATCTTCCTCAACCTTCATACCTATAAATATTGGAGGACTTAACCTCATAATTGGCCAAATCTTATGGCCTCAAAAGAAATATTAGCCGAAGCACCACGCTCTGATTGAGAGGCTACCAATTGAGTCAAAAGGTTGATAGATTGATAAATCTTGGAATTAGTAGCATCCTCTTGAGGTGATAGAATAAGAGGGTCACTCCATAGTTAGGGTTGGTGGGATAGGTGGAACTCCACAATGATGGTCAAATGTTGTTTCCCTAGCCTGGGTCTAAAACTATAGAGGTTAGATGAGCTTCGTCCATAGGGCCCTCAATCAAGGCAAAAGTGTTTACCTAAACCTAAGATGTCTTTAGAGGCATGATATGAAAGATGGCAAATGGAAATTAGAGGAATCCAAGACCTTAGACTCTATAGCTTGAGATTGAATCACAAGAAAGAGAAATATTTCCTCAAATATTTCACAGCCCCTCTTTTATAATTATGGCATGCTTCACACACATAAAAGAAACTCTAGTGAACACGATATTGTGAACACCCAATTCAACCTGAACCTAGGCTCTGATACCAACTTGACACGAACTGAAATTGGGTCATGTCACATGGGCAAATAAAGCCCACATGAACCTCAGGTTGCATTTGTTACCCAACCTAATCATCAAATAAATCACAAGGGTTGGGTGAATCATGACTATTTAATAATATAGCAAAAAGCATACTATAACTCATAACTTAAACATGTCTAAACACTTCATAGATTCATCAAACAAACCAATATACCCAAGTCTATAGTCATCCACTATACCTCTATACAAATTGATGTTTAGAAATGTAAATGTCAGGATAAACCCCCGACAATAGCCAAACCAAGTCAAAATAAGATGAAGTCTAAGGATAGGAGACCAAGAATTAATGTCTTCCAAAGTAAGGAAGCTCTTCACTCCAAAGTCAATGCACGAACTTCTGCTCTTACCTAATCATTGCGCAAAAAGGGAAGATCTTGTTCCAGCACCTATGTCACATTGGGATATATCATCTGAAGATGGTTAGCGGTTGGAGCGCTTGCATGTAACTCAAGGATATGGATAAAACAACATCATCCCTAAAAAATAAGTCAATATATTATATTCAACCATATTCATAACCTTATCCTTACATATAGGTCTATCACATGCCAAACAAGTAAACAAGTCTTAACAACATTCTAAATGCACTCAATCAAGAGACATAAAGTGGAGGACTTTGACCTTCACACATAGATTGAAACAATACTTATTAGGTATGGCACTTCAACCACATTCATATATTACTTAGACAAAGGATTTTAACTGTGCATATATTCATTAAGAAAGGGACTCTAACCGCATACACATCTATTTAAGCAAGGGACTCTAACCACATACCCACGTTTATTAAGGCAAGGGACTCTAACCACATCCCCACACTTTAGGCAAGGGACTCTAACCTCATGATATATTTGATAGGGGACTCTAACCCAAGCCATTTCATTTGGAAAGGCACGTAAACCTCAACAGATCTCATTGTGCAAGGAACTTTAATCATAAGTAATTTTATTTGGAAATGGACCTTAACCTCATGCCCTTTTATTGGGCAAGGGACTTTAACCTCAAGCCATTAAAACTAACACTAGTCGACATTGGGAATCCAACCCCTGGTCCAAATATAATCACATATTCAATTCACACTTAAGGACTTTAACTCATTTAGACAATTCAACACTATACATGAACACATGGTCCAAATGGGAGCATTTGTTTCTCCACTATTTCAATAGGCCAATGGCTTTATTCAATTCATCACATAATTCAATTTATGGTCATCAAGACCCCCACAAACTATTCACATTGTACTAGCAATCTTATACCATATTCTCACCATATTTTAGTTCAATACACAATTTAAATTTATTTTCATATCTAGGGACTTTAACCCCTTATTAGTCATCAACCAACAAGATCATAAACTTTAAAATACATGGATCATAATACCTTTACAATATCATTTATTAACTATTCATAATTATTGGGTTATTAGCCTAGTTCAAGATATCATTAACATGTGACTAGATAACTCACTTAGACATTTTTACAAACACCTTGTGTACATGACTTTATCAAGGCCAATTTCAAAGTAGAAAGAATTATCATTAGGGTTACTAAAGATCCACATGTTTATAAAAAAACAACAAGCTCCTATATATGCAAAACACCACCAATATAAAGTATCAATACAAGTCTAAACAAGGGTAAACATTATTCATCAGAAGACATCAAAACCCTTATTATTTGATTTCAAAATCTCTATTTACACTTACTAATCCAAATGTAAAATATATAGTTTTTGAGTTATTCAGTAAGGGAGAGAGTTACATGTTAGACAAATTGATTCACCAAGAATCTTGACTCTACTTTACATCTAAAAGATCAACCTTGAAACCCTAGCCTCTAAATCTTCACAAATAAGTTTGATAGAGTTTTTTTAGGGTGTTTGATCTATCAAAAATGGATATTGTGGAGGATAAAAACGTTTATATAATGAGTTGACTTAGGATTTTGGTTGTAGGAAATGACCACAATGTCCTTAACTTAAAGATGGAAAATGAGCCCGTGTAAGGGTTTGACTCACTTAAGGAACCATACCCTAGGGTACGAGTGGTACCCTAACTCATACCCTAGGATCCTACTAGGTTACCTATACTGGTTAGGGTACGACTACACACTATTAATTCATAACCATAGTGTATGACTCATGCCTTAAATTATAACCATCAACCATACCAAAAATACTCCACTCCAAGATAAGAATTTACTCTATATGATTGGTTTTGGTACGACTCGTAACTTAAGGTACGATTGGTTGGAGGCTTACTCATACCTAGAATAGTGAGTCACCCACACCTCATTTTATAGGGTACGAGATTAGAGGGAGAGAAGGCTATGACTCATATCAGAGGGGTATGACTCATACCCCTAGTCTTACCATGCTCAATGATATCCAATGAAGAAACTCTCCTCATGGTTCAAAGCCTAGGAATTTAAATTATTTTTATTTTTAACTAACTATTTGGGAATGCAATTATCTTTTTATTTTTTACAATACATAAATCATTGCATTCATAGCATTCAGGTTCAGCACAATGAGATAATTAAAATGCATTAGGAAAAAACAATTATACATCTTTCGTGAATACTTCTCTACTCAAATTAATAAATTTCTTAAAGTAATAAATAATCAGTCAACTCTAGGTTGTTTAACTGGGTTTTTGATCTCTCATTTAAAGCCTACTCTAGACATATAGGATAACGCAAAGTCAAATTCCATAAAATAGGCATCTGGACTGAGATACCGCATACCCTAAGGGTATCAAGCCTATCTGAAAGACAACCTTTTTATAAAAGAGCCCCCAAATTGAAAAGATAATAATCCCCGATTTATTTAATTGAAGAATGTGATTTCAATTTGTATGGACCATTGCCCCTTGGGTTTAGGAAATATTTTATAGTTTCTTGGTTTGATGATTTTTGTCCAAAAGGCGTTTAGTGTTTTAGGAAATCCATAAAGCTCAGAAATAAAAGACTTTCCATGGCAGCCCAGTTTAGGATTTTTCCCCTGCATGGGACTAATATTCATTTGTATACCCAATTCCTTATTTTGTAGCCCCGTTTAATCTAATTATGTCTATTTGAATATGCTATGCTTTCGTATCCTTTGAAAATTTCCAAAATGACATACATATCCTTTAATTTGTTAGGCCTACCTTTGACATAAAATGGTCACATGTTTTAACAGTACACGTCATAAACTAGTTTCATACTATATGATATCACTATACTAGATGTGTTTCTTGAATCAAGAGTGAAATGATTCTATTCTGATGGCTTTTATAATACCCAGTTAGGAAAAAATATAAGCCCACCATGTAAAATTCCAACAAAAATACTCAAAGTCTTCGTTTTTTTCAACAAAAATTCCACACACCACTTTTGTAAAACATATAAATTTGAATCACATAGGGCTTTGTGAGATATATAAGCAGTATTTCAACCCGACACCATCCTTTAAAATATTAATTTCCTCCATCTTGATAAAGAGCTATGAGTAAGCAAAGGTTAGCAAGCATAAGGTTCAGAAGAAAAAGACTTAAAAAAAGTCAAACTTCCTGACAAGCAGACTCATCCCAAAATCAATGTGCAAAATTCTGTCCATTGGATCTTCAAGTCAATACTCACCCCTGGATCAATTTGCCTGTGATGAAAGCAACTTTATGTGTTTATTTCTTGTTAGTAATATTGGATTACTTGCCACTAATGGGATCTAACTTCTTGCCATTTAAGGATAAAGACTGATTTGGCGTGGTAAGTAAACCAGTCTACATCAAAATACCAAGTTAACAACATTATCTAACTTAACGGCAAAGAAGAAGAGGAAAGTAGAGATAACTGGTGTGATATATTGAGAAAAAATGAGCATGACAACCTTAACTTTTTAAAACCCTTAGATCATAGATTAGTGCAATTCTACCAAAAATGATGACTGTACTACATACTTGGTCTGGTAAATTGCAAACATGAAGGAAGAAGTGCAAAATATCAAAGAGATGGTTTCCATAATGAACATGTTCTCTGGTATAAATTCATATATCATAGAGTATCCTACAAAAGCCATAAATCCCATTCCTATCCCACCTGCTATAGATCTAATTATTATAAATTAATTACATAAAGAATCCTCCCATGTTACCCTTCCATAACTTATTCATATTCAAATTCAAAATACTAGTCACTATCAAAAAACCATCTTCATACACCAAGATCCACTACCCATATAGCAAAATACCATGCCTCCTTGCTAAACTTAGTTACCAATCTACCAAAGTTTCATAACATCATATCAAACTCTGGTCCACATTTATCCAAATCATCATACTTTTAAAAAAATACCCCACAAATATGCATACCATCATTTAAGCCACACCTTCTCTAGTAACCCATATTTTAAAAAATACTCCTCCAAATGGAGCATTATGAGAAAAGAAAGAAAGAATAATGTAAGACTGAGGAAGAATGCAAGAAAGAGATGATTGCATTAAAATAAGTTGTCTCCCAACTTGTAAAGGACACTCAACCAACACAAGTTTTATTTGGATTGAGGTATGAGGACCTCAGTATACATTTAGATCCAAATATTAAGTGTTATAACGTTCCAAAGTTTGATACCTTTAATAGAAATTGAAATCCTATGGTTCATCATTGATTTTATCATGACAAGCTCATTAAGGTTAGTAGAAATAAGGCACTACAATCACAACCTGATTTATGAGTCATGAGGGCACCTACTTTATCCCTCCAATAGGTAAGTCAAATCGTACTCTGGAGCTATAAAAAATAGGCTAATTTTGTGCAAAATGGCCTAATAGGATGAAAATAAATAATTTAAGGGTTGTAATAATAAAAAGACAATATATATTGTCTAAAAGATAGATAAATCTTAAATAACCATCCTACCACCTAGTAGTGTTGGTAAAAAAAGCTACTAAAAATAGACCACAAGTTTTGAAATAGTTTAATACAATCTATCTCAGAAAATGAATGACTAGACGTAGATAATAGAAGTAAAAAGGAGCCACTCTGACTCTAAGAGCTCACCATTTCTCCGAAATTCAACTCAGCACGATTATTAGGTCAGCCGCGACTACTAATACTTAGACCTTCACCAAAAAGGTATCAAAATATTGTATGAGAACCAAAACCATGTATACTCAGCAGATATCATCCGTCAACTAAGCTAAATCATGATGTAAATATGATGAATTACAAGATAAATAAACTAAGTCAAGGTAAAAGGGTGAACCTTAAAATATGCTCCAATGATGCAGTCCATAAATATATAAATAAATAATTGTTAAATAATACTTTAAATATTACACAATTAAAACTACTAAATTGACCCCCATAAGCCAATAAGTGTTGAGAAGTAAATAACACAACGCAAGCCCCTAATAAGCCTAGAGGGTCCAACAAATGAAAGTAAATAACTGAATAAACATGAATTACCAACTATTATCATACCTTAAAAAGAATTCCTCTATACACCATCATATCATAAATAACTCTAAATTATTGACTTGAATTTAAACTCAATAGCATCATCAACTGTTGGACATGAATCAAAACTCACATTATTAACATCTTCATCATTCACTAGACATGACCTGAACACATATTATGGATACCATCATTATTCACTAGACTTGAATAGAAACTTATATTATCCATATCATCATCATTAGCGGACTTGAACCAGAACATATATTATCAATAATCTATTGGGTTTTACCATAATTAGCATCAGCTCTCAAATCAAACCATCATAACCATTATCTAATATCCTTAAATTCCCATGGTAAGTATTTAAAAGTATATATCAAGCGTATAGAGGTCTACAAAAGCTAGCCCTAGTCTTGACCTAAGGTGGGTGGAGGGCCCCACTTTTAATCCCCAAAATTCATTTTAAGGCAACTTCTACTCCAGACTAGTCTAAGATCTCTAAATTCATTTATACATGTTAAATAAGCCAAAATTAGCTCTAAGATAGAAATTACTCATAAACCCTGAGTGACTAGGTCAATTATG
Organism: Capsicum annuum; assembly: GCF_002878395.1. Lineage (NCBI taxonomy): Eukaryota > Viridiplantae > Streptophyta > Magnoliopsida > Solanales > Solanaceae > Capsicum > Capsicum annuum. Next base: position 190,157 of record NW_025888801.1, on the reverse strand, counting down.
CCTAAATTGTGATTTCAAGATAGCCTAAACAGTCTAGCTAACCAAAATATTTTTAATCATACTTTCAACATCTAATTCAATCCCATATCTAGCATATCATAATCATACTACAAAATAGCTCAATTTATGAAGAGGGTAAACATAGCCTCTCTAGATGCCGTAGAAAAGCCCAAAAAATTCTCTAAACCAACGATTTTCCCTTACAAGAAGCTTCATAAAATGCCATGCTATCGAAATTTAAATCTACTAATCAAAATGAGAACAACGATATGCATATTGCATTATTGTGCTTTGGATCCAAAATAATGTAAAATTCCCATAGAACCCATTTAGGGAATCATACTTTCAAAGTAACATAATGTCCCTATATGCTCAATGAATATTTATCCTAAACATGGGTGAATTTTGAGCTCTTATGGTGCTATAATTAAGCCACAAAATTTCAAAGGATTTTAGATAAAAAAGAGGAATTTTATCTAAAAATTAATGGATTCTTACCATAAATTTCAAAGAAGAAACACATAAATTAACTTTAACCAAGCTCCAAAATCACCCACCTATAAGTAAGCCACAAAGATTCACGGGATTTTAAATAAAGATGGGGAATTTTATATAGAAATTAATGGATGCTTACCGCAAATTCAAAGAAGAAACACGTAAATTAACTCTAACAAAGCTCCAAAATCACCCATAAATGATTCTCCCAAGTATTCCCATTTTTTGGGGTTCAATACTTTAGAGAATGGATGAAAATTTTGGAAAATCAGGCTAAGTGGGGTTTTTATACCTTTCCCATTTGTACAAGTGTCGCTTAACTGGACACTCGTTTGCTTAAGAAACACTCATCACTTAAGAGACACTTGCTACCCCAACATATGTCACATAACGATCAAAGGCTCGCTTAAGTGATACCAATTGCCAATGCCAGGTTGCTTAAGCAATCGGTCGGTTGCGTCCGCGACACACCATCATCAATCCAAGTGTCTGCCAACCCCTTAAGATTCATCCAAAATCCCATATACACAAATGAACTTTGCTACACTATCAAATTCAACATATTAAACTCAATGGAGCTGTCAAAATTCCCATTCGAGGTAGTTTTGATTAAATATGGATCCTACACCTACTTGCCATTTTTCTTAATTTCTGACCAATATCTAAATTAGTCCTAGAGCCGAAGGACCTTAAGCAAGGGTCCTCCTAGCCTAAAATTGATGTTCTAGAGCTAATGGAACAACTTGAATTTGCATATGAGGTTGTTTAACTAATGTTTTTTCCCGGTAGCCAATGTGAACAAGCGATGACTACAAAATAGGGAATCGGCTATAAAAGCCAAACAAAATGCCTGATAATCTCACAATCAGTTCCAGCAGGTCAGAAATCACTTAGAGCAGTTATAGTAAAGCTTTTAATGGTAAAAATGATTGGAAAATAGAAAATGATCTGGAGGATCATTATGATATCCACAACACAAAAAACTTTCATCCGTAAAACTAATGGATTAGAATGTACTTGAGCCTCGAATAGGTGGGATACTGGGTCTATATGTTTCACTCAATCTTCTAAGTAGTCTCCTCCACAGGGTTGTGCATCTATAGAACCTTAACTATTAGAATTTCTCTAATGCACAGCAGTGTGACATCACTAACCAATATGAGCACAGGTCCTTCCACGAAGGTCAACCACTCATCCAACTAGACTATGTCCCACCTAAGCAGAAGAGATGGATAAAGAATGTATTTTCACAACATAAAAACATTGTGAACCAGATGGATAGACAACAGCAAAATATGGGGGTAAGGATAACTCATAAGCCACTTCATCAACTGTGCAAAGAATCTCAAAAGGTCCAATATATCTAGGGTTAAGCTTGTCTTTTCTCCCAAACCTTGTCACACCCTTCATGGGTGATACTCAAAGAATACCTAGTCACTAACTAAAAATCTCAAGGCACAAAGTCTGTGATCTGTATAAGCCTTCTACCTACTCTACGCTACCTTCAATCTATCCTGAATCACCATGAATCTATCCAATGACTCGTAAAGCAAATCAGTACCACAGGGTCTAACCTCGGAGGTCTTAAACAAACCAATCAAAGAATGCCATTACCTTCCATATAAATCCTCTAAAGGATATATCTCCATACTCAAATAATAAATGTTATTATATGCAAACTATACAAAAGATAAGTGTTGCTCCCACTGACCTCCATAATCCATAACACAAGCCCGGAGTATATCCTTGAGCACTTGAATAGTCTACTCTGACTTTCCATAAGTTTGTGGGTGGAAGGCTATACTAAAATTAACCTGAGTACCCAACTCCTCCTAAAAATCTCACTAAAAGCTGGAAGTGAACACTGAACTTTGGTTTGAAATGATACTTATTGGCATACTATGCAAATAGATTATCTTATAAACATAGATATGAGCCAGCCTCTTAGCGCTGAAAGGCATTTGATTAGGAATTAAATATGCCAAATTGGTCAATAAATCAGCAATGACCAAAATACCTTCAAAACCATGAGAAGTACATGGCAAACCACTAACAAAGTCAATAGTAATCCGCTCCCACTTCCAATCAGGAATTGGCAACCTTTTAATCAAGTCACTTAGCCTCTGAAGATCGGCATTTACCTACTGATAATATAGGCAATGAGATACAAATTTTTGACATATCTCTTCATACCACTACACCAATAATGCTACCTCAAATCTATATAAATCATAGTTGTACCTAGTTGAATAAAATATCTGCAGTTGTGAGCCTTATGTTATTTCAATTGAATCAAGTCATAAACCCTCGAAACACAAATGCAACTATCATATCTCAAAACACCCTCAGAATCTATGTTTGACCCCTTGGAGTCACCACTCAAAAACTTATGATGCAAAGTTTCTTATCATCACACGGACTACTCCAAATCTGCTAAAAAATGAAGACCTCACCTCAACATAAGTAATAATTCTCCTAGGGTCTAAAATATAATGTCACATCATCAGGTTGGATGAGGGATGGACATCCCATGCCAACAACTTCTTAAAAATTGAGATAGAAGCCAAGCTACCTATACTCATCACCTTTGGCTCAAGGCATCTGTTACAACATCTTTCTTGCTCAAATGATACAAGAAAGAGATGTCATAATCCCTAAGAAACTCCTTCCATCTATGCTCCCTAAAATTAAGCTATCTCTGTGTCATAAGATACTAAGGACTATGATGATCTTTGAAGATCTCACAATGTATGCCATAAAGATAATGCCTCTAATACTAAAGCACAAAAACTACAAGCGGCCAACTCCAAATCAAGAGTGGGATAGTTTCACTCATGCACCTTCAACTACCTCAAAGCATAAGTAATAAGATAAACCTGTTGCATTGTACAGAACCTAAACCAACACTAGAAGCATCAAAATACGCGGTGAATCCCTTACCTTTAATAGAAAGATCCAAAATAAGAGCTAAAGTAAGAAGTCCCTTGAGCTTTCCAAAGCTCGACTCACACTCCTCACACCATAAAAAAATACCTACTTGTGAGTCACTCTAGTCATTGATAATATAATAGTAGAAAAACCCTCAACAAACTATCTATAAGAACCGGCCAAACCAATGATGCTACAAACCTCTGATAGAGATGTCGACCTATCTAAATATCGAATGGCCTCAATCTTTTCTAAGTTTACCATAATCTTATCCTAAGACACCCACGCACAAGGAATGTCACCGACTTAAGAAAAAAGTCACACATAGAGAATTTGGCAAAAATTATATGATCTCTCAATGTTTGGAGAACAATCCTCAAATGCTACACATGTTCCTTTTTACTCCTTAAATACATAAAGATGTCATTGATGAACATAATCACAAATGAACCAAATATGTCCTAAACACTTGGTTTATCAAATCCATAAACACAATTGGGGGTTAATCAATCTAAAAGACATAACTAGGAATTCATGATGACCATAACGGGTCCTAAAAGCAAAATTTGGGATATGCTTAGTTATAATCCTCAACTGACGATAATCAAACCTCAAGTCAATCATATAGAACACCACTACACCATTAAGTTAGTCAAACAAATCATCAATACGAGGAATAGGATACCAATTCATCATAGTCACCTTATTAAGTTGCCTATATTCAATACATATACATATAGAGACACCATTCTCCTTCAACAATAACAAAAGATCTCCCTACGAAGACACTTCGGTCTAATAAAGCCCTTACCAATAAGATCCTGAAGCTAATCTAGGTCCTTAAGCTCGATAAGATCCATATAGTAAGGTTTCATAGAAATAGGTTAGATGTTTGGCTCATGATCAATAACAAACTCAATATCATATGCTAGAGGAAGACCGAGTAGATCGGTAGGGAAAGTATGAGGAAGCTTATGCACTATAGAAATAAAGTCAAACCACAGACTCTCCAAAATAACATTAAAAATATAAGAGAGATAAGACATACAACCCCTCAAAATATGTATTTTATCCCGAATATAAGACATAATCCCCATCGTCCCATAACTATCCACTCTATGCCACACCACCAGGGTTATGCTGGGCATGGTAAAGGTAACTATCATGGAAAAATAATCCAGGACCACATGATAGTGGGATAATAAGTCCATGCCTAGAATCACATCAAAATTTTCTATATCACATATAATAAGATCAGTAGGAGTTTTAAACTCTTGAACAGTCACAACACAAGATCTATAAAACCGATCCACTAATAATGAATTAGCTTTGGGAGTAGGCACACATAAATACACAGATAATGAATCCCAAGATAACTCTAACTATGGGGAATAATAAAAAAACACATAAGAATAAGTGGATCCTGAGTAAAATAAAGAAAATGCCGATTAATGGAACACCAAGACTGTATTTTGGTAACAGTATCCAAGGACTCAGCCTCGGGTCTAGCAGATACTGCATATAACTGACCATACCAGCCACCTGGCTAGGCTCCTGACTTGTCTACTATCCTACCTACCTAAGAACCTCCATGAGTATCCTAAGAACCACCTCTATCACCATATATACCATCTATAGAAGAGGGATGTACCACCCTAATTTTTGGTACACTCTGAGTTGAAGGAATAATCTCTCCATGAATGGGCATTTTCTCGAGAAATGGACAAAAGCCCTATAACAATAACATACCTTAGTTTTTTTACTAAAAAAATAGATCAGACAAGCCTGAAATAACCACCACAACTAGAATAACTAGAATATGAGCCCCTGGAAGACAAACCACTACCTTGGCCAGGATGATCACCGAGACTAGACTAAGCTCAATTGATACTATGGAGTGTGATCTAAATGGGACTAATAGACGAACCCCAATGTTGATACAACTAATGCAGAGGGTTCCTACCTTTTGAACCATTGCCTCTGAACCATTAGCCATTATGGATTCCACTAAAACTACCTTGATGTTGGAGACTTTTATCATTGCTTCAATGGGCCTCATGATTCATCTCCTCCATGACCTAAGCACGGCCAGAAACCTTACAAAAATATTCAACCCCAAGCAACCAAACTTTGTGCAGACATGTGAAAAGCGAGTCTTAGTGCCTATATAAAGTAATGAATCCTCTCATACACAGTAGTTAAAATAGAAGTAAAATGAATTTCCAGCTTATGAAATTGGGCCTCATACTCCACAACAGTCATGGATCCCTGGTCCAACCTCAAGAACTGATCTCTTAAGAGATCACTTAGACTGTATTGCATATACTTCTCCAAGAAGATCTCGAAGATCTAAGTCTTTGTTGATTGAGGAAATCCAGCTGGCTTGGAATTAAGATGATCTGTCCACCAATGTCAAGCTTCCAAGTCTAATTTAAAAGTAGTGTAATCCACAACATAAGTCTCAACTAGGCCCAAATTAAGGAACATATTCTCACAAGCCTTCTAAAACTCTTATGAATCCTTATCCGATGCACTAGAAAACCTAGGCAAAGCCAATCTAAGAAATCTTCCCAATATCTCTTTATCCTCAATTGCATAATACGTTGGCCAACCACTAGTTGGGCAACTATAGTCTAAGCAACCACTGGCGAAGAGAGACCTTAACTCTGGGACCCGCAACCATAGGTTGTGCCCCCACCGTTGCACCACTTTGATTTGTAGACTATGAACCATAAGGTGGTGCACTCAAAAAAACTAAACCAAAGCAACATGAGAAATAATGATGAAATAAACCCAATTGGATCTTGGGTTCTATCATGACTCAACTTCTTAAGTAATGATAGAGATGCCTACCATATCCCACTGGTAAGTGAGCCAAGGCATAACCCAAAATAATAGGTAATGGGGTAATTGACAGAAATATAAAAGACCACATATTGCATCCTTATCCGATAAACCAGTAAACCTAAATGAAGGTAATCACAAAAATCTTCCCAATATCTTTTGCTCCTCAATTGACATAGCAGGTTGGGTAACCACTAGCTGAGTAACTACTATCTAAGGTAGGGGTGTGCAAAAACTGAACTTACCGATAAACCAAACCAATAAAAATATTTTTGGTTTATTGTTATTGGTTATTTGTTCGGTTGAATCTTTTCTTATTGGGTTATTGGGTAAATCGATAACCCAATAATAAGAATATATATATATATATATATATATATATATATATAAATTCTTAATTTCACTTTAATTTCTAAAAATTAACAGACCTATTATTTCAATTATACAACCTATTATTTCAATTATACATACTCTTAATTTCTCCTAACAACATTTAGTTCAAGCTTGAGATTCTTGTAAATTAAAACACATCATGTAGGATTTTTGGTTATAACTATGATTCAATTTTTTTCATGTTAGTTACTACTATTTCTAGTTTAAGAGAATTTTGTTATTGGTTAAACCAAAAATAGAACTATTAAGGACTAAAAATCGATAAACTGAAAATCGATAAAAAATATCTTATGGTTTAGTTATTGGTTTAGCATATTTAAAAACTAAAAACCAATAAATTCAACCGATAATATGTAAAACCATATTGAACCGCCGATGCATACCTCTAGTCTAAGAAACCACTAGCGTAGGAAGGACCTGAACTCTGGGAGTCACAACTACAGGTTGCCCCCCTACCTTCATACCATTTTGATTTATAGATTATGCACCATTAGACGATGCACTGCCAATTAATCCAAATATTTGAACCAAGGAATACATGAGAAATAATAAAGAAACAAACCCTATTGGAGCTAGGGTTGTGTCACAACCTAATTTCTTAAGTCATGATAGCGGTGCCTACTATATCCCATAAGTTGGCAAGCCAAGCCATAAACTAAAATAATAGGTAATAGGGTAACCGATATATACCATAAAAGACCACATATAATGATAGCAGTAGTAATACATGCAAAAAAAATAAAAATAAACATATAAAGTATATACAAACTAGAGAAAGAAAAGGACCAAAATATACAAACTAATCCCTCTTATGACCTGGTAAGGTCTGTACTTGAGGCACTATGACAAGATACCCAAGTGTACTAGATAGAATCCAAAATATACACAATATATACAAGAAGTCTTGTGTAAAAAAGACTACACTAGAACCGATAGAAGAGGATTATCCTCGAACAAAAACAACCTCAACTTACTCTGAAATAGTACTACAAACATAAAATCAAGTCAACACCGACTACTAGTACTCAGATCTGCATCAGGGTAAAGATACAAATGTGTAGTATGAGTACCAAAGAAATGGGTACTCAGTAAGTATTATCAGCCGACTAGTCTCAATACTAAAAAAGTATAACTAAAATACAAGGATGTAGTCTAACTTAATGGTAAATAGGGATAGAATGATAAACAACTATCGAGCTACATAAACGTGATAAAGGAATAAGAAAAAGCAATGCAAAAAGTTAAATAACACAGTAATAAAGGAAAACCAAACATAATATAACTGGATCCCCATAAGCCCACCAGACATACTTCAGAAGACAATTAACCTAACCATTCCCCCATATGCTAGTGGGATACATAATAAATAAATTTTAAAGAAAATTATAGATAATTCATAATCGAACCAACCCCATGAAATAGTAGTAACCATCCAAATGTGCACTGGATTGAATTGGCACCAATGGGTAGTATTAAGAAGCCAAACAGAGGCCAACCTGTAGTGGTGAATATTAATAAGAGGCAATATGCCAGATTTGAATTGGAAATAATGGGTGATAATGAGAGGCCATATACATGACTTACAATAGAACTCATAATAATATGCCCGAATTGTTACAAAACTCTAAGGAACCATAAATCTCAGAACAACTGTAATTAGTAACAAAACTACGAATTCATCATAACCAGATGCCAGATTCAAATAAAAATTTATAGAGATTATATCCAACTGTAAAATTAAAAATCCAAAATATATTATAATTTATGCCACAGTCATGCCAAACTTTGTAATAAAAGGTAGAACTAAAGTATATGCTAGCCCTAAATACTTGTCAAATACATTTAAACAAACTTTAATTTAACTTAGTTAAAAAGAGATGAATCCAAGGTTTCACAACTTAAATACCATATCCTAATCTCAAAAATACTACATCATACTAAAAGATAATGAAATTGAAATTTGGTAGAAAAGGTTCCTAACTAGATCAATAAGGCATGATATTTATATCAATTAATATGCAAACTACAACAACTTGTTCAAAACTAGCATGATAGCACAAAATTACCTTAAATATGCTCAATCTACAGATAAGGTAATACTAGCCCACCTGGACGGTGGACAATGCACTTGCAATCAGCTCCTCTGAAGCTTTTCTATTCGGTGAGTAAAAAAATTATCAAAGAAATTGACTTCTACTCCAAATTCAGTGCGTAAAAACATACATGCTAATTAAATGCAACAACTATGAATTTATTCTTGTCAGCAATTGCAATAGAACATTGATGAAGAGAAATGAGTAGATGCCTATATTTTTTTGTCAATAATAATGAATGGATGAAAATATGCACTAAAGGTCATCTTACATGTACTATAATATATATGAAAATCATTAATGTTTTGTCAAATTAAAGGATAAGTCTTATACTTTTAAGAGGTGGCAATTATATAAATATGATAAGTGGCACTTTCGAATAAAATAAAATGATGAATTTTTTCCACCACATCCACGTAGAAGTGATGTGGCAACACAAGATTTTTCACTCCGTTAAATTGGTACTCGGGTATTGCATAGGTTAATGGTAAAATAAATATAATATTTTAATATGCCATAATTAATAGTGTATTATTTCTTATAAAACCTCTATGTAATAATTATATGTTAACTTATCTAGATTCACTATCCCCTCTTAAGATATTATTAAGTTATAAACCTATTTATAAAGTAATGTAGATATACCATAACTAAAGAAGTTTATTCATATCAAAAATATTTTTAGAAGGGTAATAAATTATATTTCAACAAAATTCTAATTTATATTAAATATTCCACAAAATATTAGGTATCACTAAAATTCCCAAACAGACCACTCGAAAAATGATTTTTTGTTCCCATCAAGTCATAAATAGATTAGGGAAGTTATAGGAAAACTCTGGCCTTTGAAAATATATGAAACGAAGGAAAATAATGGTTAGGGTAACTACAACATCCACTACCAAAAGTATTTTCATCTATGAAAGTAAAGGATAAGAAAATACCATAAGGATCAAATAGGTAGGGATACTTTGCCCGCTTATCACGCTCTGTCTCTAGTTAGTCTCCTCCATTGGATGGTGACACCACTGAATCTTAACTACAGAAATGACCTTAGAGCACAACCTCTTGACATCTCAATCCAAAATAAACATCGATTTCTCTAGAAATGCAACCACTCGTCCAACTAAATTGAGTCTCACCAAAGAACCTGTGACTCATATCGAATGCACTGATGCGACATAAAAACATAAAATATTAGTGGATGGCTGAGAAGGAAGGAGGAAGTTCCAACATATAAGATACCTTCCCAACTTTCTACATGATCTCAAAAGGTCCAATATATCTTGGGTTAAGCTTTCCCCTTCTCTTGAACCTCATCTAAGCTTTCCCCTCTTCTTGAACCTCATCACGCCCTTTATAATGACCAGAATTTTCATGAAATATTTAGAACTTTGGTTTTGTGGGATTTAACTATTTTTCCCCTTACTGTGGTTGTGTTTTGGTACTTCTGATATGTGGGGATAATTGACAAAATTCCCAATGTATTTTGGTGTGATTTATGTGATTTTGTGGTTTGTAAGGCTTTAAGAGCCTTACAAATAATTTCAATTGATAGCTTTTGTTTCATGCGATGGATGGTACAACAGACTATGCAAGAATATTCAAAACATTAATTGTAGGGTGGTAACAGGGTTGGTGTGGTTTTGTGGCTTTTAAATCTCATTTCTACACTCGATTTAAAAATTTGTAATTTTTGATTTGAGGGATCAAATTTGTGGAAATGGTATTTTTGCAAAAAATTGATATTGCAATTTTGTTTGGAGAGTTGAATTTGATTGAGTAGCATAGTTTGTTTGCATTCACAAGATTCTGAATGAATCTCAGGGGGCTCGCGGAGACTTGGAAATTACCAAGTCCCCAGTTGGTGTACCAATTTTCTAGTGCTCCTGCAATTTTGAGTCCTTTGCCACGATCATAATTGGGATTGTAGGGGATCTATCACTATTTCAAACCTTGTCCATTATTGTGCTACCTCTATTGGCCAAGGTATTGTAGTAGTAATTGTAGTACGTGATCGCAAGTGCTGGGTGTATATATACGAGTTGTTTTGTTATTGTTACCATTTTTGAGACTTGGAGCTTAGGGTTTTGTAATTTTGAGCCATTTTTTTCACTTCTAATATTGGGTAATCTCCAATACACCTATTTCAATTCATTTATTCAATATGTATTATTAAATTATTATTTTAATTCAAATTTAAAAGTGGTAATTGGGGATTTTGGCCCCAAAAGCCTGTAACGCCCCAGAAATGGGTCCCGGAGCATCACACGGTGCTTGAGGCTACCAGTAGGATTCCACTTTCAAGTCACTTCACCATTCATCATAGACACAAGGAAACACACAAACACTAGGAGATCCTATAACTGACATAAACCATGTGAGCTACATGGAGTCCAACGTACAACCCACGTTGGGGAGAGCCATCCTATCCTTGCCATCGAAGTAGGATATCGATATCAAATCTACACAAACTAGTGATTACTATATAAATCTATTTTAGGATCACTCCCACGGGGGCATATAGTTCTAGGGAAGTAAAGTCTCTTTATACCTCTCACTCGGTGCTAAAGATTTCTCCCGGACATAGCTCAGATCATTTCAAAGAAAATCCATAAAAAAACAATTATAGTAATATATAAATATACATCGGGAGCCATCATGCTTCCCATCTATCAAAATCAACCACATTGTGGATTTCGTTCACACTAGATTTCAAAACAACTTCATTAAGATCAACATCAACGTGCTTATAACACACACTTTCTCAAAAAAACACAATTTTCAATAGGGATTCATGACCCAAATATCAAAATCCTGATAAATATCGTTGAAGATTCATGCTTTATACCTCCACTCATGTAAATTCATCGTTTAAAATCAGAAACATCAAGATTTCATAATAATCATTATAAGATATGGGTTCATGCTTCAAATTCGTAAAAATCAAATAAAAATTATGCCTTTTTAAAGAAAATTACTTTTGGGCACAAGAACGAAAGAGAGTTCTTGTTGAAAAACTCCACATACCTTGAATGATGAACTTTAGATCGATACTCATTTTTGAGATGTTAATTGTACCTTTGAATGATGGTTCTTGGAGTTCTTGAACAAGGAACATGGAATCTTGAATAAATTTGCAGAATTAATGGTGAATTTTGGAGGTTCTTGAAGTTGGATGTTGGAGCTTAGGGTTTTCGTTTTGAGGGAATTTGATGAAATATAACATTTAATGCTTATAATAGGCTTTAATATAGGGTTTGGACGGATTTTGGGTGAGGGGGAGTTAACAAAACGCCCCTAAAAATCAAATAATTCTCGAATCTGTCCTTTGGTGGACTGTTTTCATAGTCTGAAGTAGATGAACCATAACGTATTACTTCGATATCAAAATTTGATAAAACCAATGTCATTAGAAAGAGGACTCTCATATATTTCTGTTGATATATAGTATCTCACCCAGATCATTGTGTACGAGGAGTTATGATCGTTTGAAGTAGATCGACCATAACTTTTTGCTCCAATAGACAAATTGGATAAAACTAATTTCATTGGAAAGAGGACTCGCAGAGCTTTCCGTTGATATATAGTAGATCACCCAGATCATTATGTACAAGGAGGTATGATCGTTTAAATTTGGAGCAAAAACATGCCAGGCCTCAGTACTTTTTCCTACATGTTTTACTATTCACGGTTCGATCAGAATGTTCATAATTCGTTGCTCGGGTGTCCGTTTTGGATGATCCATATGTCGTTGGAAAGTTTATTCGATACTATATGTAATGGTGGGTAATAACCAAAGACATTTCATACGGAAAAATTATAATTCATTCTAGAAGATAGAACCCAACATGTTTAAGCACAAAATTTCAATGAAAAATTTTCCGGGGTATTACATCATCCCCCTTGGAAACATTCATCCTCGAATGACTCTAGACATGCCAAGATTAGATAGGGAATAGAGCATACAGCTGAAATCATTCGTTACACTCATCACCATATTGTTTCTCACTCCGAATGGAACATAGAATGCATAAATTCAAGAAACTATAGCTGAACACATAATAAATGACAGCTGAACTGCTGCAACTTTTATCAAAAGTGCATGATTTAGGAAAGAACGGTACCTTCGGCTTGATCGGAGTTCGTAAAAAATAGGTGCGGGTACTTGGATCGCATATCTGCCTCAGCTTCCCAAGTTGGACCCTCAACAGATTGGTTTCGCCACAACACCTTGACCACGGGAACTTCTTTATTCCTTGGTCTTCGGACACTAAATCAAGAATCTCAACAGAAATCTCATCAAAAGAAAGATTTTCTTGAATGTCAGCACTCACAGAGGGATCCAGTACCACAACATCGCTAATATGCTTTCTAAGTATGGAGACATGGAATATTGGATGAACAGAGGAAAACTCAGAAGGAAACTCGACCTCATAATCTAACTTACCATCATGACTATGAATTTTGTAAGGACCAACATAACAGGGACTAAGCTTCCCCTTCTTTCCAAATCTCTTAACACCCCTCATGGGTGAAATTTTTAGATACATTAGGTCAACAACTTCAAACTCAAGGTCTCTCCTTCTAACATCTACATATGACTTCTGGCGACTCTGCGCAGTTTTCAACCTTTCCCTAATCAACTTAACTTTTTCCATAGCCTTAAATACCAAATAAGGACCACTCACAGCCGCTTCACACACCTCGAACTAACCTATGGGTGATCTACACTTCGTCCCATATAAGGCTTCGAAACGGAGCCATGCCAATACTAGAGTGGAAACTTTTATTGTAAGCAAACTCTATCACCGGTAAGTGATCATCCCAACATCCCTTAAAGTTAAGTGAACAAGCTCTCAACATATCCTCTAAGGTCTGGATGGTCCGCTCAACCTGACTATCGATCTACGGATGAAGAGCAGAACTCAAAAGCTCTTGGGTACCAAGACCCTTCTAAAAAACTTTCCAAAATTACGAAGTGAACTGAGTACCCCTATCCGAAATAATAGACAAGGGAACTCCATGCCGTCTGACTAGCTCTCGGATATACAATCTAGCGTAATCCTCAGTCGTATATGAAGTATGAGCAGGAAAGAAATGAGCAGGCATAGTCAACCTATCAACCACAACCTAAATGAATCATGATGGCATCTAGAAGGAGGTAAACCAAATACGAAGTCCATATTTATCTCTTCCCACTTCCAGGTGGGAATATTAAACTCTTGCATCATACCACTAGGTCTTTGGTGTTCAAACTTAACCTATTGGCATATTGTACACTTAGCTACAAACGCTGCTATAACTTTCATCATGACACTCCATAATAGAGTTCCCACATGTCTCGGTACGTCTTGGTGGCACTAGGATGAATAGAATATCGCGCTCGATGCGTTTCAGCCATAATCCTCTGTTTTAGATCATCAACATTCGGGACAGACATCTACCCTACAATCTCAACACACCATCTCCCCTTGGGAGAAAACCTCTACTTTTTGGTCCTTGACTGACTTCTTCAGTCTGACCAAACTAGCATCTAAGTATTGCTTTTCCTTCACTTCCGAAACCAAGGAGGATTCGAAACTACTCTGAACCCCTATACTACCTTCAGCAGAGTCAAATAATCTTACCCCCAATCTAGCCAAATGATGTACGTCACGAGCCAACTCTTTCTTACCTTCTACCACATGCGAAATACTACCCATGGACACTCTACTTAGGGCATCTGCCACAACATTGGCCTTACCTGGATGGTACAACACACTTATATCATAGTTCTTTAATAATTCTAACCATCGTCTCAGCCTAAGATTCAAATCTCTCTGGGTAAACACATACTGCAGACTCTTATGATCAGTGAAAACATCAACATGGACACCATACAAATAGTGTCTCTAGATTTTCAAAGCAAAAACAACATCAGCCAACTCAAGGTCATGAGTGGGGTAATTTTTCTCATAGGGTTTCAACTGTCTAGAAGCATAATCTATCACCTTAGCTTTCTGCATCAATATGCAACCCAACCCAACTCTCAAAGCATCATAGTACACCACAAAACCATCAACACCATTAGGCAAAGTCAAAACAGGGGCTGAAGTGAGTCGAGTCTTCAAATCCTAAAAACTCTTCTCACCAGATTTGGACCATAAGAACTTCACTTTCTTTTGGGTCAACCGAGTCATAGAAGATGCTATATAGGAGAAACCCTCAACAAAAAGGAGGTAATAGCGTGCTAAACCCAAGAAACTTCGAATATCAGTTTGAGAAATAAGTCTAGGCCAATTTCTAACAGCTTTGGTCTTTTGGGAATCTATTCTAATACCCTCAGAAGAAATGATATGACATAGAAAAACAACTAACCTTAGCCAAAACACACACTTACTGAACTTGGCAAACAACTTGTGATCACTAAAGGTTTGCAAGACAGTTCAGAGATGATTAGAATGTTCATCCTCACTATGGGAGTACACCAGTATGTCATCGATGAACACTATGACAAATATATCTAGATATGGTCTGAACACTCGATTCATGAGGTCCATGAAGGCTGCTGGGGCATTAGTTAACCCAAAAGACACAACAATAAACTCAAAATGGCCATAACGAGTTTGGAAAATGGTTTTCAGGATGTCACACTCCCTAACTTTGAGTTGATGATAGTTGGAACGAAGATCTATCTTTAAGAAATAACTTCCACCTTGCAATTGGTCAAACAAATCTTCTATTCTCAGAAGGGGGTACTTATTTTTTATGGTGACTTTATTCAGTTTGCGGTAACCAATGCACATACGCAAAGAGCCATCATTCTTTCTCATAATAAACACAGGAGCATCCCAAGGAGAAACACTGGACCTTATGAAACCCTTATCTAGTAGATCTTTGAGTTGCTCTTTCAACTTCTTAAGTTTTGCAGGGGCCATACGGTAATGAGGAATAGAAATGGGTTGAGTATCGGGAAGAAGATCAATCCCAAACTCTATCTCTCTATCAAGAGGTATCCCTACGAGATCATCCGAAAAGACATCAGAAAACTCATTGACAACATTAACAGACTGGAGGGTTGGAGTCTCAGACTTAGTGTCTTTGACTCTAACCAAATGATAAATACACCGCTTAGAAATAAGCTTTCTAGCTTTGAGGTAAGAGATCAAACGACTCTTGGTTGACACAGAATTCCTAGACCACTCAAACACGGGTGCACCTTGAAACTGAAACTTGACCACTCTGGTCTGACAATCAATAGAGGCATAAAAAGAATAAAGCCATTCCATACCCAGAATCACATCAAAATCTACCATGTCTAACTCAATCAAATCAGCCAATAAGACTTTATGAAGAACGGTAACAGGACACTTTTTATACACTTTCTGGGCAACAATCGAATCACCCACTGGGGTAGAAACTAGTATAGGCTCAGGAATAATCTCAGGACTCATTTCAAAATTCACAACAATCAAAGGTGTAGATATTAGAAATTGGATCCAGGATCCAACAAAGCATACACATCAAACTAAAATATACGAAGCATACTAGTAACATCATTGGGAGAGTCCTCCTGTTCCTGGCAGGATGGTAAAGTAGAGAATCTATTCTGGCACTGCTCACCAACATTACTAGAAGAGGCGCCCTGAGGTGGTACTGGGCGAGTCTATGGAACTAGAGCACTAATAGTCTGAGTCTGGGTCTGAGGGTGATAGTCACGATGCCTTTGTCCATCCTGTGGACAATCTCTAACTTTGTGAACCATATCACCAGACTGGAAACAAACCCTCTTCTCACCCCAACACTCACCCGAATGAACCCTACCACACTTAGGATACAGAGGATAATTTGGATTACTGCCAGCACTGTACTGGGACCTGGATGCATATGACCTGCTATCTTGCTCCTACCGATCTCTAGGCATGGGAGAACTAGTAGATAATGGTGCTGGCATAGATGAACGATCCTGATACTGAGGGCGACTCTCTTTCTGAGATCTAGTCTGACCCTGTTCGTGCTGCTCGGACCTAGCTCTCTTATTTCCACTCATTCTATCTCTCTCCTTAATTTTTTCTAACTCAATCTATTAGGCATGAGTCATTAGCCTAGAAAGATTTATCTTACTATTCAGCATAGCAGACCTACACTCCTTAACCATATAACTCTTCACTCCAGTCATAAACTTAATCATACTAGCCCAACCATAAAATCTTGCTATGAGTATAGGGTTGTGTCATGAAAGTATGTTTAGTTGATTTATCTACTCGTGTAGGGTCTTATATGAATAATATTTGGTGATTTTGTGATATTATTTGTGTAAGTGTGATTGTGTGGGTTCTTATATGATGTTGTTGGATAGGTATTGAAATGTGATTGTTTGGTTACATGCTTTTTGGTGAAAAAAAAGCCTAGATTTGGGATTATATGTTATCAATAACTCTTTCTTACATGTTTTAGTTGATGGTTTCTGGGTTATTTTGGATCATGGATGGTTGGTTGATTTGAGTGAATTTTTAGTTCACATGGTTGGTATATATGTTTGATATTTGATGTTCTCATCTTTGTTGGTTGTGTGAATTACATCCCTATGTTATATTCATTCATCAAACTTTGGTACCACCATGGAAATACTGGAAACACTAGCTTTTTTGACAGAAAATATGACATCATTAAACCCCTTTACCGATGTATGTTTTGGAGAAGGGATATATATATATATTTGTATTGGATAATGGTTATATTCGGGTTGAAGAACCCCCCATGGGTTCTATGATAAGAAACTTTAGCTCTGTATATTCATATGGTGGTCATGCGACAACCTCTTGCATCACATCGTCTTCAGCATATTTATTGTACTTCATATATTATGCTTATGTTGTGATTGTACTTCTATCTTTAACATGATTTTAATTAATTTGTTGTATCATTCTATACTTGTTTTTGATATATCTGTGTACTTGTTCTTCTTTCCTTACCCGTATTTGTATTTGTGTTTATAGTAGAACTATTTGTGGAGATAGTTTCGGATACCATTTGGGAGATTTTCTGATTGTAGGTGACACTCCCATATATTGTGTTTATATGCTTTATTTTCTTCTTAACATAGTCGCCTTATGATACCTACTAAGTATAAATGGACCATACTCATCCCTACAACTCCTTTTTGGTGATAATCCAAGTACGAATGTGTTGCACAGATTGTTGATTTAGGTCATACTTAGAGGTCATTCAAGATAGTAGTTGATCTTGGCATCAAGAGTTGACTTCTACCTTTTCTTATCTAGATTATGTCTTACTTGTATTTAGAGATATAGTTTCGCTGATGTTTAGGTATATTATGTGTTTTTACCTCAATTTATACTAGTTAATTCTTACACTATGATACCAGGTTTTGAGATTTGGTTGGTATCTTTATTAACTTTTTGCTTTTACTATATATATATAGTTTGACTCCATTCACGAGGTCTTGTCTTTGTTTGGGCATTGATTTTTCATTTTAAATCAATTTGGGTGATAGGCTTACTTGTAAAGCCTTGTCGTGACAAGTGACATCATGAAGCTTTGTTTTTGGTCATGAAAAATTGGTATCAAAGCATCCAGGTTCATTGGTCTTAATTGTGAAAGTACAGGGTGTCAAATAGAGTTTTGCAGATCGGTACGTAGACATTCGTACTGATCTTTGAGAGGTTATAAGATGTCTTTAGACAACTCCCCTTGTTTTATTCCTCATTCGTTGGATCTTTCATACCTTATGTTATAAATATTTTTTACTTTTTTTTGTCCCTTATGTTAGTATGGTATTTCGAGATCAAGATCTTAGCCTTGGTCTGCATTACCTTCTTAGGTGGGGTCTCAACTAGCTAGGTTTACTATGCCTCATATTTTTGCAAGTACAACTATGTGTTCTGAGGATCAAAAAAAGTTTAATAGGTTCACTCACTTGGGTCGTAATAGGTTTATTGGTGTTGCACACGAAGATGCCTATGAGTTCTTTATTTACTATAGTGAGAAGTTGGATAACCTTGGTTCGCTTGAGTCGGATAGGGTTGCTTATGCTACTTATTAGTTGAGAGATACAATCAGAGATTGGTGGAGGTAACTTATTAGTTGTCGATCTCTTGGTTCGCCGAAGATGACATAGGATCTATTTATTGAGGCCTGTTTAGCATGTTTGTGCCTTTTAGTCTGAGGGAATAGATGAAAGATGAGATAGATCAATTGGAGCAGGGAACCATGACTGTTATCGTGTATGAGGCATGCATATAGGTCTTTTCTACATATTCTTATTCTAGAATTGCCATTGAGCTTGAGAAGATTTGGAAGTTCAGGAAGGAGTTTGATGTTTCCCTTTTGCTAGATGGTAGTGTATGTGTAACGCCCCGAATCTAGGACCCGGTACGCTACACGGTACTCATGACCTCAAAGGACCACAAGCTAACCCATGACTGATAGCTATACTTGAACACTGCATAATATATTGTATGAATGCAGAAATAAAGGTTGAAAGGCCATAACGTTCAAAACTAATAAAACATAACATCTGAAAGTACGGTATATCAATACCAAAACAAACTGAAACAAAACTGTCTGAACATACTATAGTCTGAAAAACTTCTAAAACTGAACTATCTGAATAAGGAGTTGATTGAACATGTCCCCAACTAACTCCATTTACTGAAATAAACTATGTAATGAAGAAATAAAGTAATGATCATTTCCTCGAAGGATGAGGATTCACTGATAACTCTGACTGCTGAAACTGGAATACTACTAATGCTTTGGAGCTCATACTTCTGAACCTATGGTATAGAATAAGACACCATAGCGCAAATGCATCAGTATGATTAAATACACTGGTATGTATCTGAGGTAGGCTGAATGAAATGGGTTCAAATGCATGAACAATGCTAACTAACTTTATAACATGAACGTGAGAATATATGCATGAATAAGTGACTATAACTAAATTTGTAATGGTACTGACTACTGAGTCGAATTACTGATAACATGAGTTACTGATAACTGATACTGAGAGACTGTATTGGATTGTCTATGTTTTAATGGAACTAGCTGAGTTCCGTACTGTGCTAAGTTTACTGTACCTGATAGTCCTCAAATTTGAAGGACTATCTAAGTTATTTTACTAATACTTGGATTGTAGAAGTAGTCATCTAATCGACATGCCCCAAATAATACATTATAGAAGAGTTGGGGTCCAATCTTTAACCCTAATTGGAAGAGTGTGAATACCGTGCCACTAGTAAGGATAAGCTGTAGGTGAACCTCCTCTGACAGTGTCCCAAAAAGATAATGGTGGGACCCTCATCTGATAGTGTTTATCTACCTCATCAACCCTTATCTATCAGTGTTGACGTCTCAACCTATGCTAGTCTACATAGTCCTTGAATGCAAGGATTACTTCTAAGGATCACACCCTCAACTGTAAGTGTGTGTCCTCATCCTTGTGTTCACTCGGTGCTAAGTCCTAATCCCATCTAAAGAGACATTGAACATGATTAACTGAATTGAACTAGATTGAGTTCATTGAGTTCCATTTATCACTGAAATACTACCGAAATTACCGAATTACTGATCTTTCTGAGATTACTAAGTTTGCTGAGTTTTCCTGAGTCACATGACGGATGAATTCTACTAAACATGGCTTGACTGAGGATATCATGAAAACATGACACTGGCTTTAGGCACACAACTAAATTGTTGGGTACAAGTATCCCCAGGACTCGATAGAATGAAACTGACAAGGCATGACATTCTTGAATACATTACCAACATCAACAATATATAATACAATAAGCTGCGAATTTCAGGAAGTACATGGTTATCATAATCTTGTAAATGTTAAGAATGCATATACTCAATGTCAAAATTTCATACTTTAACATCATGAGCATTCCAACAAACATCTACATTGCACATCAATAGCATGGGAGTCATTTGAACATAAGGGTAAAATATGAATCCATCACATAAATCACAATTGAGCTATATTACATAATTTCTCATCTCTTATGCTTTTTATCAAACACTTAGGTTGCATGACTTAAGGCATGTCATAATCATCAAATTAACATATCATAACCAACTAAAATTAATGGTTTCCAACTCACATGCTAACATATTTTCATAAAAATGCATAAAGATTCCAACTTGAGAATTATACAACAACAACCACATGAACATAATCAACCCATAGCATGAATATCATAACCTATAATTTAAAATTTGATTCTTGGGCTTCATGGACGAAACGAATCCATGAATGAATACCATGCATACCTTAGTACGTGATTCTACGAAGATTTGCGGTGGAATCTTCTTTAATTTTAATCCCCAATTGAGAACTCTAACTTGTTCTTGATAGAATTTTGAGATAAATGACTATATTTTAGTTGAATTGGGGCTAAATCCCATGTTATAGGTTTATATAGGGTGGGAAATACCGATTCTGCCCTTAAAATTATTCAAAAATGGGGTGTTTGCATCACTTAGGCCATAAGATATGTGGTACACAACTTATCACATAAGCTAGGTTATACGACACATAAATTATTGGCTAAGATGAATCCTGTAAAATCAAACACTAAACCTTGATAGATTTAAAAGCTCTTAGCTTTCCTTACTCTAAGTGACTCTTATGAACACACTTAACACATCATAATATCTCCTCTCACTAGGATGCTCAATGTAAGTGATGTAATCAAATATGAATCACAGGATAAGAGGTTTTATATGTAGGAATAATGGTTCATTTTCTAGCTTAGAAATATATGGGGTATTACAATATCTCCCCCTTGGGTACATTCATCTTCAAATGGGACTGACTAGACTGAGAATACTGATGGACTGGAATTACTTAAAACATAACAATATGACTGGAACTACGGGTATACTAAAATCTCATAATGAATATGCATGTCTGATGCATGGATATCTGACTGAGTTGTTCCTCATAAAAGCATGACTGTAATTATCGATAATATGAACTTCTTTACTGAACATGCTTGTCTAATGCATGAATACATGACTGAACTAACTCTTAAATGCTTGACTGAACATGCAATGGTAATTAATAGCAATTTTATACTGGGGATCTAAACATGAACTGAATACCAAGCTTATAACTGAAATCCAAACATGAAACTGAAAACCTTAAGGAAAACTGTTACCTTGAGCTGATTCTGAGTTAGCGGAGAAGAGTTGAGGATACTTGGTTTGCATATCTGTTTCTACTTCCCAAGTAGCTACCTCAACAGACTGATTCCTCCAAGAACTTTGACTAGAGGGACTTCATTGTTCCTCAGTCTGCAAGTCTGATAGTCTAATATTTCGAATGGAGTCTCTTTATATGACAAGCTATTCTGAACATCTATGCTCTAAATAGGGATTGCAACTATTGAGTCACCTATGCACTTCTTAATAAAAGAGGCATGGAAGACTAGATCAACTGAGGCTAGATCTGAAGGTAACTCGAGCTCAGAAACTACCTTGCCGAAGCGACTTAGAATTTTGAAGGGACATACTTATCGAGGACTGAGCTTTCCCTTCTTTCCAAACCATTTCAATCCCTTCATGGGAGAGATCATTAGATAGACAAAATCACTAATCACAAACTTGAGATCCTTTCTACGCATATCTATATAAGACTTCTGGCGGCTCTCAGTAGCTCAGATTCTATCTCTGATCAACTAGACTTTTTCTAAGGTATCGAATACTAAGTCAGGACCTACAATTGAGGCCTAACTAACTTATAGCTAATCGACTAGAGATCTGCATCTCTGAACAGATTGAGCTTCGAATGGAGCCATCCGATTACTGGAATGATAGCTATTGTTGTATGAAAATACAATCAAAGACAAGTGATCGTACCAACTACCCTTAAAATCAATTTCACACACCCTTAGCACATCTTCTAAATTCTGAATGGTCCTTTCTACTTGAACATCTATCTGAGAATGAAATATTGTACTTAGATGAACTTAGGTACCAAGACCCTTTTGGAACTCTTTCCAAAAATGAGAGGTGAACTGGGTACCTCTGTCTGAGATAATAGATAGTAGAATACCATGCAATCTGACCAACTCTCTGATGTATAGTTTGGTGTAATCCTCAACTGAATAAGAGGTATGGACTGGAAGGAAATGAGCTGATTTGGTCATCCTATCTACAATGACCCAAACTGAAACATGTTGATGACGAGTTTTAGGTAAACCCGTCACAAAGTCCATGTTCACTTCTTCCCACTTCCAACTAGGAATAGTGAACTCCTACATGGCCCTGCTAGGCTTCTGATGCTCTATCTTAACCTGCTGATATGTAGAGTACTTAGCCATACACTTTGCAACATATCTCTACATCTTACTCCACCAATAGATCTCCCACAAGTTGCATTATATCTTAGTGGCCCATGGATGAATAGAGTAGCACATACTATGCATTTATGTAAGAATTCATTGCCTCATGTCATCTACACCTGTCATACAAAGATGACACTAACCACACAAAAAACCATCTTCCCTTTTAGGGAAAACCTCTACTTTCAACTTGACAAACCTAGGATCTCTAACCTTCTTTGCTTTCACCCCGAAAACTAAAGATGATTCTGAACTACTCTGAACCCATATATCACCTTCTTCTGTATTGACTAAGTGAACACTTAGTCTTTTAAGTTAATGGACTTCTTGAGCTAACTTCTTCTTACTATCCTCAACATAAGCAACACTACCCATAGACAGTCTACTGAGAGCGTTGGCCACAATATTGGCCTTGCCCGGATAATAAAGCACACTCATGTCATAATCTTTCAAGAGCTCTAACTACCTCCTCTGATGAAGATTGAGATCTTCCTAGGAAAATACATATTGAAGGATCTTATAATCTGTCAACACATCTACATGAACTCCGTATAGATAACACCTCCAAATCCTTAAGGCAAACACTATGACTCCCAACTCAAGATCATGAGTTGAGTAATTCTTCTCATGGGGTTTAAGCTGCCTGAAGATGTAGGGTATGACCTTACCATACTGCATGAGGACACAACCCAAACCTACCTTGGATGCATCACAATATACTACGAACCCCTCGGAACAATCTGGAAGAGCAAAAATTGGAGCTGAGGTGAGTCAAGTCCTCAACTCCTAAAAACTCTTCTCGTAAAGATCTGACCACTGAAACATGACTTTATTCTGAGTCAATCTGGACATAGTGGATACAATAGAAGAAAATACCTCAAAAACCGTCTATAATAGCCAGCCAAACACAAAAACTCTTGATATCTGATGGAGAGATAGGTCTGCGCAAGTTTCTTACTACTTTGATCTCTTAAGGATCAACCCTAATGCCATCACCAGAAACGATATAAAAATGAATGCTACTGACCTTAAAACTTGCACTTACTGAATTCCGAAAGTAATTAATGATCTCTGAGAGTCTGAAGCACGATTCTGAGATGGTCTACATGATCATGCTCATTGTGGGAATAGACCAGTATATTATCTATGATGACTAGGAGAAACTTGTCCAAGTACTATTTGATTACACGGTTCATCAAGTCCAAGGAAGATGCTAGGGCATTGGTAAGACCAAAGGACATAACTAGGAATTCAAAGTGACTATACCGAGTTTGAAAGGTTATTTTTGGAATGTCACATTCTCTGACTCTGAGTTGATGATAGCCTGATCTGAGATTTATTTTGAGAAATAACTAGAACCCTAGAAATTTTCAAATAGATAGTCATTTCGCGGAAGTGGATACTTGTTCTTGACCATGACTTTATTGAGCTGACGGTGATCAATGCACATTCTGAGAAAACCATCTTTCTTGTGCACAAATAAGACTGGTGCACCCCACGGGGATACGCTAGGTCTGATGAATCCTTTATCTAAGAGATCCTTCAACTGCTCTTTCAATTCTCTGAGTTTTGCTGGTGCCATTCTATATGGCGGAATAGATATAGGTTGAGTATCGGGAAGAAGATAAATGCCGAAGTCTATTTCCCTTTCGTGAGGAATTCTTGGAATATCTTTAGAAAAGACATCTGAATATTTATTCATGACTGAGACTGATTTAAGACTGGGAGTCTTAGAGCTAGAGTCATTAGCATGAACAAGATAATAAACACCTCATTTAGATATAATTTTCCTTTCCTAAAGGTAGGAAACAAGCTCACCTCTGAAAGCTGAAGTACTGCCCCTCCAATCTAGGACAGGTTCATTTGGAGATTGGAACTAGACAACTCTATAGCTGCAATCAACTATGGCATAGAAGGAATAAAGCCAATCTATGCCGAGAATGACATCAAAATTAGTCATCTCTAACTCAACAAAGTGTGCTGAGGTAAATTTCTGAAATATCATAACCGGATAGTTCCTGTATACCCACCGGGCTATAATAGTTTTTCTCACTATGGTAAAGACTGAAAAGGGCTCCACTAGAATTTCAGGACTAACCAGAAATCAACTGCTATGTAAGGAGTAAAGAAAGATAAGGAAGCTCCTGGATCTAGCAAAGTGTAAACATACAAGTTAAAGATCTATAACATACCAGTAACCACATACGTAGAATTTTCTTGATCTTGCCGGGATTGGAGGGCATAAAGTCTATTTAGACTTTGCCCACTAGTAGAACTGGAAGTGGAACCCTATTGATTTGGAAGATCGGACTGTGATGAGGAACGATTCCGCTAACCTTGATAACCTGAGTCAAGATAATACCTAACTTTGTCGCCTGGCTTGCCATATCCAAAGCATACATCACTGCCATCTCTGCAGACACATTGATGGTTTCTGCCACACTACTAGCAGGGAGGATTTGTTTGGCCACTCTTTGGCCTAGACATTTTGGAACTCTTTTTCTTTCTCCATTCTTTCCTTCGCCTCTTGTCCCCACTTGGTAAAGCATGATCCATATACTTTGATAGGATAATGGCTAACTAATTGTTCTAAGCAGCTACTAAATAATCTAAGGCGGTGAAAGCAGCTCTAAATTTAGACTGGGAGACATGCTCATTCAGGGGATCTGCCTTAACGGGTAGAGGGGCTGACTGATTTTCATTACTTCTTTCGGTAGCTTCTCTGGAAGTCATGTTTTAGAAGCATAAGGAAGATATGAATTAGACTGAGAGTTTAACTTGAGTTTATGCCCACTCAAATGACATGATTACTGAAAGAAGGGAAACTTTTCCTAAAACATCTCGTATCCTCCTGCACAAAAATATGGCGCGCAACACACCCATGTAAAAGACTATACTAGATATGACTTTCAGATTTCCTAGGAAACTACTAAACCTAGCTCTGATACCAAGTTTGTAATTCCTTAAATCTGGTACACGAAAAGCTACACGGTGCTTATGACCCCAAAGGACCACAAGCTAAGCTATGACTAATATCTCTACTTGAACATTGTATAACATATTGTATAAATGTCGAAAAAAAGGTTGAAAGGCCATAAGGTTCAAAACTGATAAAATATAACATCTGAAAATATTGTATATCACTATCAAAACAAACTGAAACAAAACTATCTGAAGATACTGTTGTTTGAAAAGCCTCTAAATCTGAACTGTATGAATAAGGAGTTGATATGACATTTCCCATACTAACTCCAACAACTGAAATAAACTAAGTAATGAAGAAATAAAGTAATGATTATGTCCTCGAAGGATAAGGACTCACTGCTAACATCTGACTGCTGAAACAGGAATGCTATTAATACTTTAGAGCTTGTACTTCTTGAGCTATGGTATAGAAACAAACACCATAGCGCAAATACGTTAGTACAACTGAATTTACTGGTATACATGTGAGTTAGGCTAAATAAAAAGGGTTCAAATACATGAACAATGCTAACGGACTGTATAACATGAACGTGTGAATACATTATTGAATATGTAACTGTAACTGTATTCGTTATAGTACTGACTAGTTAGTCTGATTAATGATAACATTAGTTACTGATAACTGATATAACTGATACTGAGTCACTGTATCTGATAGTCTAGGTCCTAATGGAATTAACTGCATTCTGTACTATGCTGAGTTAATTATACCTGACAGTCTTAAAATCTAAAGGACTATCTGAGTTCTTTTGCTGAGACTAGGATTGTGGAAAGTAGTCATCTAACTGACATGCCCCAAATAATGTATTATATCTGATTTTGGGTCTAATGTGTAACCCTAATTAGAAGGGTGTCAATATCGCACCACTGGTAAAGAAAAGTTATTGGTGACCTTATCTGACAGTGTCCCCAAAAGAGAATGGTGGGATCCTCATCTGACAGTGTTTATCCATGTCATCAACCCACATCTGTCAGCTACATAGTTTTGGAACTCAAGGATTTCTTCTAAGGATCACACCATCAACTGTTAGTATGTGTTTTCATCCTTGGGTTCACACGTTGCTAAATCCTACTCCCATCTGAATAGACACTAAACATGATTAACTGAACTGAACTGGACTGAGTTCATTCAGTTTTTTTGACCGACATAACACTATTTTGATTACTAAATTACTGAGCTTTCTGAGATTACTGGGATTTCTGAGTTTATTGAGTTTTGTTTAGTCATATGACTGACTAAATTCTACTAAACATGGCTTGACTGAGGATATCGACTCATCATAACACTAGGTCTAGGCACACAACTAAATTTTCTAGTATAAGTACCCCCATGACTCTATAAAAGGAAACGAACAAGGCATCAAATTCTTGAATACATGACCGACATCAACAATCCAGAATACAATAAGTTGGGAATTTCATGAAGTACATAGTTATCATAATCTTGTACATGGTAGGAATGCATATACTCAATATCAAAATTTCATACTCTAACAGCATGAGCATTCCAACAAATATCTACATTGCACATCAATAGCATGGGAGTCATTTGAACATAAGGGTAAAATATGAATCCATCACATAAATGGCAATTGAGCTATATTACATAATTTCTAGTCTCTTGTGCTTTTTAACAAACACTTAGGTTGCATGACTTAAGGCACTACCTAATTATCAAATTACCAATCCTAACCAACTGAATTTCATGGTTTTCAACTCATGTGCTAACATATTTTCATAAAAACACATAAAGATTCCAACTTGGGAATCATAAAACAACAACCATATGAACATAATCAACCCATAGCATGAATGTCATAATCTGTAGATTAAAACTTGATTTTTGGGCTTCATAGACGAAAGTAATCCATGAATGAACACTATGCATTGATTAGTACGTGTTTCTATGAAGATTTACGATGGAATTTTCTTGAATTGAATCCCCAATTGAGAACACTAACTTGTTTTTAGATAATTTTTAGAGAAGTGACTCTATTATGGTTGAATAAGGGCTAAATCCCATGTTATAGGCTTATATAGGGCTGGGAAATACCTATTCTACCCTTAAAATAACACAAAAATGGGTTGTTTATGTCACTTATGTCATAAGATATGCGGCGCTCAACTTATTGCGTAAGCTAGGTTGTACGGTGTACAACTTATCGCCTAAGTTAAGTTGTGCGTCGCACAACTTATGGCATAATTTATGTTGTGCATCACACAACTTATGGCATAACCATTCCAGTAGCCTTAGGCAATTTGTTAGGCGATGCACTCTACTTTGCAAAGTCATAACTTTTTGCTCACGTGTCTGATTTTGGTAAAATTGGTATCGTTGGAAAGCTAATTCGATTCTCTACAATTTGATGGATCTAAATCTGCCAAAATATCACATATACATAAAGTTATGCTTGTTCAAAGATGACTCTTGCAAAATCATACATTAAAACTTGATGGATTCAAAAGTTCTTAGCTTGCCTTACTCTTAAGTGATTCTTATGAACACGCTTAATACATCATAAGCTCTATTCTCACTTGGATACTCATTGTAAGTCATGTACTCAAATATGAATAATAGGATAGAATGTTTCATAGGTAGGAACAATTGTTCATTTTCTAGCTTTGAATATACGGGGTATTATAACCTCCTACCATAAAATGCCTCAAATAGGGCCATACCAATACTAGAATGATAGCTATTGTTGTACGCAAACTCCATCAAAGATTGATGCTCAACCTAATTCCCACCTTAATCAATCAAACAAGGCTAAAGCGTATCATCCAATGTCTGAATAGTTCTCTCTACTTGCCCATCCATCTACGGATGAAAAGCAGTACTCAGACTCCCCTTAGTCCCCAACCCTCTCTGAAAAGATCTCTAGAAGTGAGATGTAATCTATGCCACGATATGAAATAATCAAAATAGGAACTCCATCCAGCTTCAAAATCTCCTAATGATATAGCTTAGCATAATCCTCTACTGAGAAAGTAGTTCGTACTGGCAAAAAGTGCACAGACTTAGTCATCCTATCCACGATGACGCAAATCAAATCATTTTTATTTTGAGGTCGAGGAAGACTAATAACGAAGTCCATACTGATCATTTCCCACTTTCACTCAGGAAAATCAATTTCTTCATACAACCCTCCTAGCCTTATATGCTCAACCTTAATCTGTGGACACACCATGCACTTGGCCACGAAATCAACCACATCCCTCTTCATGCCATTCTACCAATAGATTTTTTTGATATCATGATACATGTTAGTTCATTCAGGATAAACAATATAAAGCAAATCATGCACTTTCACAAAAATTCATTATCGTAACCCGTCAATATTAAGAATGCACAACTTCACTGGGTACATAAAGTACCATCACCAAAGATCTCAAACACCACTACCTTTTTCCAACCAATATTACTCTTGATTTACATCAAGATAGGATCTAGTTGTAAAGACCCAAAATTGCCTCCTGGGACATCACACGATGCTTGAGGTTACAAGTAGCCCCATGCTAACTCTTTGAGCTTATGTCTACTAATAACACTCAATTCAAGATAAAATCATTTAAACACTAGCATATTCATATCATATAAAAGGGAATACAAAGAAAATACTCGATCAAAATAACCAAGCAAATCCAGAAAGCTCAATACAACCACAATCTGATAACTAGTCTAATCCATGAACTAGAGAGACATTGGGATAGGTCCCTAATAGATTCAAAATGAACTAAATGTAAAAACATAGTCTCTCAAATGCAGAATGTCATAGGATAGGTCCTTGAACCATGAGGTATCACCACTATAGAAATATAGATAGAGGTACTTAAAATTTACTAATGAGGTTGGGACTGTGCACCTTAACCTACATTATAAGATAATGTAGCATATAGATGTATATGTGGATCAGCACTTGGGAATGTATTGAGTATGTGGGGGTGCATGCGTTTATATAAAACAACATCAATACTCTTTAGTCAAATCATGCATGTAATAAGAAATAACTCACATGGCTTGAATAAGTAGAAAATGCAAAGCTCATGACTCAAGTAAAATGGAACATGTAACACAATCTTGTGAGTCATTATACTTTCAGCTTTGAAATTTGTACTCTTCTCTTATTCTCATTACTCAAGGCTAAAGGAAACTTTAAGCAATACTTTCAACACATGCATATGTCTCATGCAGAGTGAAACTTCATTAATGCTCAAGAACTTATAACTCTTTTGAACTCAAATACTTGGAACTTGAAATAATGTAACTTTGGAACATACTTGATGGAATTTCATTAACATTAGAAAAATATCTCATTTCAAGCTTTAGGGAAAAATACTCATATCAAGTGAAAGTATTTTAGTTTTAAAGAAAAATATCTTATCTCAATGGAAAATACTTTAGTTTAGGGAGGTAACTAATCTCGAAGTTTGAATGTCAAGGAAGGTTCTCTTAATCGACATAAACCATGCGAGCTACATGGAGTCCAACGTTTTATCCTCTTAAGGAAGAGACCTCACAATGGGGAGAGGTATCATACTATTGCCAGGGAGTATAACCTAGGTTCAGTGATCACTAAACAAACTCAGTCTCGAGGCCAATATCAACTCGTCCTTATGCCCAATAACAATCATAAACTCGATCTCAGTCCTAACCTATGGTGGCACGTAGTTTTGGGGTAAGAAACCATAGTAACTTATCCGCTCAGTGCTAAATACTTCTCTCTTTAGTTTATCTCTTTCATCTCATGAAAATCCACTTTAGAATAATCTCATTGTTCAACAAAAACCCAATAATCAAATCTGTAATCTCATGTAGTAGAGTGGATTGCAAAACTCAATGACCATTAGGTCAAAACATTTCTCGATAATCTCAAAATACTCAAATAATAGGTGCTTATAGCATAATAGTTCATAAAATCTCAAGTCTAAAGTAGGGCTTAGTAACGTATAGTTCAATCCCAAGTTAAAACTCACCAAAAGCATAATAGATAGCATATAGATTCATAACTCATGTAGAAATCTAGAAATTTCAGCAATTTATCTCAAAATCTCAACATACTCACATACTTCAATGTTTCAAACATTAAACTATTAACTTCTCAAGGATTACAATAATGGGGTATGGACCTAGCAACATTTTCTCAAGAAAACATGTAGATATCATGCCATTAGACTCTTAATTCAACAGAAACATCAAAAGCTTTCAACCAATAACAATGGGTGAAAAATCTCAATTAAATTTCATGTAAAATCTCATCAATTGCAGAAAATTGTAGTTTAAATAAGCCTTTCGAAATAACGGTGAAAGGGTTACCATTGTTCAAAACCCCACATACCTTGAATTAGAAGCTTTGAATGAACTCTCGCTTGTGGAACTCTATTCGTACTCTTGAATAAGGGTTCTTGAAGACCTTGACTTGGGAGCCTTTAGTCTTGACTCAATTTAGAAAATCTATGGTGCATTCTTGAGATTCTTCAAAGAGGTTTTGGATAGTTAGGGTTTTTATTGAGAGAAAACTTGAGAGAGACTTCATAGAATACTTGTAAATGACCTTGATTTGGTGTTTGTACGGTTTAAGAGGCTTGAAAAAAATTACAAAATGCCCTTTTTAACTTCTGTACGAGGCTGGAAAAATTGAACTGGGAACCTAATTTTATAGGCCACCGCAATGTGCTACTATCGCGGTGACTCACTGGAAATTAACAAATGGAAAATTGGTAGTCACCACAACGTAGAGCCATCGCATTTTCCTAGTAGTTGAGACCTGGAACTTCATTGCGACGTGTCACAATTGCGCTAGGCCACTTAAAATTGACTATTGGGAAATTGGGGTCCTCCGCGATGCGCCACTATTGCGGAGTTCCACTAGAAATTTACAATTGTCAAATAGACCCTTTCCTTAATGCGCCAAGCACCAAAATTATGTTTTTTATGACTAGGACTTAAATTAGCCATAACTTCTTATCCGGGTGTTGGATTTGGGTGAATCTTATATCGACGGAAGCTTATAAAATTTCTCATGTGATAAAAAGTCAAAATTGGGGAAATTCTATATGGATAACACAATAATCACTTAGGAATTTACTTCTCAATCTTTTAGGGTCAGAATCATGCCTCACTTAACACGCCCTAAGGTTCATTCTATGAGAGAATTTCATGAGGTCTTACACTACCACTTGATTCTCAACCTCATATCAACAAATATGAGTGTCCAAGACCAACCTCATATCATCAAATATGAGTTTCCAATTTTGCTTCCCCTAGGACCTTCCATGGCTTCGCTACATCTCCCACTATTATTGCCTAATTAAATCCAATTTCCAATTCAAAAAACCATTATCCATTTATTAGCTAAGGCCTTTGATATTGGTATCATAATACCAACCTTTACTTGCAAGTTTCATCCATAGCAAACCATTTATAGATTTAAGAGGACTTTTAATTACCCTTCTATTTACCATATTAAACTACTTGGAGGACTTACATGTTCCCCATAATAATAACCATTTATCCTATTACCATTACAAGTCATTTAAACCATGCACAATTTACATACCAAGTTTTAAAACATGGAAGAGTTCCATTAAAATAGTCAATGCAATGAACATATCCTTATAAGTATTTTGTGAAACACATTGGGGGCATAATATGACCAAAATTAATTCAAATTACCATTAAACAATTCCCATAAATCCAATTATCCAAAAACACCATTAATGCATATAAAAGCATAATTAAAACCATGGAAAACCATAAATAACATAGAACATCAAAAACCCCAAATCATATTTGAAAACCAAAATCATACATCAATGAAATCATGTAAACATTTATTAAACCATGCCTTTAGATAAAATAAATAGTGAGGGAAGGGAACATTTCTTAAACCAAGGTGATGATAGAAAGAAATCACCAAGACAAGCCCCAAAGTGATCCATTAGTTGAAACCCTAGATTTCCTTGCCTGAAGCTCTTAAGAGAATTTTTTAGTGTTTTAGAAAAGTTAATAAGTGTTAATGAATGTAATAATAGGGTAAATAACCTCTCAAGTAGGTTAGAAGTCGTGGGACCCTATTAGGCTAAGTGGGGAAATATCCAAACTACCTCCACGTAAGTTGCACCAAAATCCCATCATAGGAATATGACCGACCCATAACAGTCATAACATCTATTACTATTGGTATCCTCTACTCCTACACTGGGCTCAAAAGTTTGATCAAATACTATCCAGGATACGACTCATTCAACCAGGTCGTATTGACATCATATGATCCATACGATTCATTTGTATCCCAGTATATTTAAACCCTAGTAAGATTTAGATACTGTCCACCATACGAGTCATAGCTATAACTCACACCCTAGCTTACGGATCATGGTGAACCACTCATACTCAGATCCAACCTAAGTAACCAAGTCTAATATTAAGTCAAGGAACCAAACAATCATTAACCACCAATACGACTTACACCCCTAAGTCGTATCTATTCCAATAACCAAAATCCATCCCTCCAATAAACACTGGTTAGTATACGATTGTACTATACCATCTGTACCCTAACATATGACTACTACCCATAATTCTTATTGGGTCCAGAGATAGTAATTCTGGGAAATTTTTCTAAGGTCTAGTAACCAAGGTGTTTAAGAATAGGTCCTTTGAAAGAAACTATTTAATATTAAGAAACTTCCATCTTGAAGTGTCTTAAGAGAGAAAACACAGTTAGACCTTTCGTTGTTTTGCTTTGAGCACAACCTATCAATGAACTATCTC
Organism: Capsicum annuum; assembly: GCF_002878395.1. Lineage (NCBI taxonomy): Eukaryota > Viridiplantae > Streptophyta > Magnoliopsida > Solanales > Solanaceae > Capsicum > Capsicum annuum. Next base: position 156,291 of record NW_025888801.1, on the reverse strand, counting down.
TGAATGTAATCCCCTTTTTCATTCCTGGTACCATGATCACTTGTTAGATTTGGGTACACACTTAAATTTCAGTTCCCAGTAAGAAGACAATTGTGTGATCAAATCCCTTTTGGACCATCTAGGTACATAATTCTTTTTCATAATTTTTAGAGGCTTGAACCACTTTGGGTGTGAATTCCCTTATTGAACATTTATTGAACCATTAATTTTAGCTCTACTTTGTGGACCTTGTTCTTAGTATGTAATACCCCATACCTTTTCCTAGTTAATTTTATCTCAAGAATGTCTAGTATTAGCTTCTAAATTGAATGATTGTTATTCCATGAAGAATTTTCAAGATTTTCACTTTTTGTTATATAGGAAATTAATAAGCTTTCCGTCGGTATAAGATTTGCCCAAATGCAATAACCAGGTCAAAAGTTATGACTATTTCAAGTTCCCACCGTAAAATAGTGCCATATTAGTTAGTGGTGCACCGTTCCACAAGAGAAAATGACATTTGGAAAATTCTAGTAGGGTTCCACAATTATCGTGCATCGCGCTAGGGCCCAAATTTAGAATTGTCCTTTTGCAGTGTCTCAGTGCGATTTTCTCCGCATCGCGTGCAAGTTCCAGGTCGTAAAAGAAGGGGCAAAGTGATGGATGTGCGTCGCACCATCCCTCAATTTCCTAATATTAAAAATCTAGAGAGACGAATGATAGCTCCACGTCGCGCTAATGCCACTGTTCCAAAAAAATTTACTTAAATTAAGTGACGCATCCAGGGTTAAAATGATCAACTTTCCACCACTATTTAAGCCCTTTAACACGAGATTCAACCACTTTTCATTCACAATATATTAGTTACTCTAAAAAAATCTCAAGAAAAAACTCTAAGGTTTTTATAGATGATTTTGAATCAAGAATTTCATCTGTCAATCTTCACGAAATCACAAACCAAGGTTGCGTAGTGTTCATTCATGGACTCCTTTCATCCATAAAGCCCAAGAATCTCTTTTCTAAGTTTAAGTTTATGGATTTTTTTATGAATTTCATGTTGGGTTTGGTTTTTTTATGTTAAAAATGATCAGTTGAATTCTAATCCATATTGGGTGATAAATTTTATGTGAAATTGATTTGTATAGATGTATATTTATGTGAACCTATGAATAAACCCTAGATAATGAAATTAGAGATGAATCATGATGATTAATTGTTGTATAATGTTGTCCACATGTTCTATTCCTACGATGTGTTCGATTAAATTCCTAGATGAAGGAACAATGCCCAACTAGTATGATATCATAAATCCCCATGTATGTACAAGTTATGCCTATCATATGTTTTGATGGAATGCTTTGATAAATGTATTATGGATTATGACATTAGTTATATGTCAAGTAAGTTATGCTTGATCAGTTTCCTTCCATCGAGTCCTGGGGGCACTTGTACTCGTAATCATAGCTGTGTGCCGAGAGCCATGTCATGTTTCCATGATACTCTCAGTCAAGCTATGATCGTTAGACTTCAGACATTCATATGAATCAAGAAATCTCTATGATCTCATGAACTCAGTCAGTTGTCAGATATCAATAATATTCTATCTATTAATAAAATTCAATAACTCAGTCCAGGTTCAGTTCAGTAAATTATATTTAGTGTCTATTCAGATGGGAGTAGAAATTAGCACTGAGTGAACCCAAGGATGGGAACAAACCTGATATATGAGGGTGTGATTCTTAGAAGAATTCCTTGCGTTCCATAACTATGTAGACAACATAGGTTGAGACATAATAGCTTGTTATATGAGGGTAGATGAGGTGTCTTAGCCTGCTATATAAGGGTTCCCACAATTTTCAATAGAGTTACCTATTATATTAAGGTCACTCACATATTGTCCTTACCAATGGCGTGGTATTGACACCCTTCTAATCAGGGCATAGCTTGGACCCTAATTCAGCTATAATGCATCATTTGGGACATGTTTATTAGATGACTACCTCCCACAGTCTTAGTATCAGTCTCAGTTAAAGGACTTAGATAGTTTTTCAGAATTCAGGACTATTAAATACAGTAAACTCAAACAAACTATGGAACTTAGATAGTTTCATCAAATTCTGGACTGTCATATACAGTTACTCATGTTATCAGTTATATTCAGATTAAGTAATCATGTTATCACAGTATTAGTGTCAGTTGTTATGTCTCATGCATATATTCTCATGCTCACAATAGTTAGTCAGTTATTATTATTGTTCATGTGTATCAACCCCATGTATTCAGCCTACCTCACATGCATACCAGTACATTAAAAGTACTGACATATTAGCACTATGGTGTATTATACCATAGGCTTAGAGACACGAGCTCCAGAGAAATAGTAGATTCCAGATATCCGCAGACAGAGTTAGCAGTGAGTCTTTATAATTTGAGGACATGATTACTCCCTATTATCTTATTAATTAGTTTATTAGTTAGAGTTATTTGGGGACATGTCCCGTCAGCTCTTTACTCAGATAGTTCAATCAGTTAGAGGATTTCTGGACTATCATGTTTCAGAATTTACTATTTTTAGTTTTGTTTTGGGTATTTTATAACCCCAACAGATGATATAATATTTAGATTATGTTCTGTTTTGAAGCTTAGATTCTTTCAGTTCATGTTTCCACATTATTTAGTATTTTATGCATTATACAGGTACAAATATCAGTCATGGGTTAGCTTCTGGTCCTTCGGGGTCAAGAGCACCATGTTGCATTCCGGGTATCAGATTTAGGGTGTTACAAAATTTGTATCAGATCCAGGTTCAACAGAGTCTTAGGTAGTCTGAAAGCCATATCTAGTAGAGTCTTGTACATGAGTGTGTTGCACGACACATTTATGTACAGGACACTATAAGATGTCTTAGGAACAGATTCCCCTCTTTTAAAATTCATGTTGTGCCAGTGAGCATAATATCAAGTTACTCTCTCAGTCTAATCTATTTCTTCCTTTCTTATACAGAACATTCCTCCTAAAAAAAGAAATAGGAATTAACTAACCCCTCTGCCCAAAGAACATTTGGGCGAATATGTTTCTCATGCAAAGTTCCGAGCTGGATTCACTACTCTTGCTAAATCAGTTGCTGCTTAGAATGAATAAACAGTTATAATTTTGGCCAATCCAGTTGCCAATTTAACTGCATCTAGGATTCGGGATTTCATGCGACTGAATCCTCCATCCTTTCTCGGGTCTAAGACAGATGAGGACCCTTAGGAATTTCTTAATCAGGTATAGAAGGTGACAGACATCATGGGGGTGACTACTGTTACAAGTGATGAGCTAGCTGTATATAAATTGTAGGATGTTGCTCACACTTGGTTCAGGCAGTAAAAGTCATAGAGAGCAGATGATGCAAGGCCAATTGAGGGGGAGGAGTTTGTGTTTTCTTTCCTTGATACATTCTTTCCCCTAGATCTTAGGGAAGCTACGATGTTAGAATTCATCAGCATCAGGCAGGGCAATATGATAGTGAAAGAGTATTCTCTTAAGATTACTGAATTCTCCAGATATGCTCCTCATATGGTTGTAGATAGAAGGGCAAGGGTGAGTAATATCATTTCTGAGGTAAATAATAGCGTGGTTAATGAGTGCAGATCCGCCATGTTGAATAGTGACATAACTTTATCCAGGATCATGACTCATGCTTAGTAGATAGAGAAGTAGAAGGTTAAGCAGGGGGAGAAGCAAAATAAGAGAACTAGGATAGGTAGATATAATTTTAGTCAGCCTAAGTCAGAAAAAGGAAACCATACTTAGTTTAATCCTAAGACATCAGTTCTATCTCCTGCTTCAGCCAGTGCTCTAGTTCTCAAGTTCAGAGAAGGTAACATAGATAGAGCACCAGACTCTAAGTCCCAGGGTAGTGGTAGCAGTGTCCGCACCTATTTTCTTTGCCAAATTTGTGGCAAGCACCATCAAGGTATTTGCAGAGCTGGAAGTGGTATTTGTTTTGGATATGACAAGCCAGGCGATAGAGTCAGATACTGTCCTCAGCTAGGTCCTTGGGGTCAATCGAATCTCTTCTCAGCTCAGCTTGGTCTCTCAAATAAGCAGGGTGCCACCTCCCGTGCTACTAGTGGGCTACACCCAAATTGTCTTTATACTTTTCAGTCCCGATAAGATAAGGAAAATTCTACTAATATAGTTACTGGTATGTTATAGATCTTTTATGTACATGTGTAATCTTTGGTAGATCCATGAGTTTTTTTGTCTTTTGTTACTCCCTATATAGCAGGTGATTTTAGAATTAGTTCCGAAATCCTAGCAGAGCCCTTTTCATTCTCTAACCCAGTGGGTAAAACCATTATAGCTCGACAGGTATACAGGAACTTCCTAGTTATGATATTTTAGAAAGTCACTTCAGCAGACCTAGTCGAATTAGAGATGACTAATTTTGATATCATTCTCATCATGGATTGGATTTATTCCTACTATGCCGCAGTCGACTGCAGAAAAAGTATAATCCAGTTTCAATTCCCAAATGAACCCATCCTTGAGTGGAAGGGTTGTGTATCCACTTTCAGGGGTCAGCCTGTTTCCTACCTTCAGCCAAAGAAAATTATATCTGAAGGATGTGTCTAGCATCTTGTTCGAGTTAAGGAAACTAGTTCCAAAACTCCAGCGTTGAATGAGTTCCAGTTGTAGGTGAATAATCAGATATCTTCATTGAAGATCTTCCGAGAATTCCTCCCAAAAAGGAAATAGACATTCGTATTGATCTTCTTCCAGATCTCAGCACATATCTATTCTTCCATACAAAATGGCACTAGCAAAACTCAGAGAACGAAAAGAACAATTGAGGGATCTATTAGATAAGGGATTCATCTGACCCAATATTTCCCCGTGAGGTACTCTAGTATTATTCGTGCACAAGAAAGATGATTCACTTCGGATTTGTGTAGACTACCATCAACTCAATAAGGTTAAGGTCAACAACAAGTATCCTTTTCCAACAATCAATGACTTGTTTGACCAACTTTAGGATGTCAATTATTTCCCTAAGATAGACCTCAGATTCAGCTATCATCAAATTAAATTGAGAGAATGTGACATTCCAAAAATAGCTTTTCGTACTAGGTATAGTCATTTTGAATTCTCAGTTATATCCTTTGGTCTTACCAATTCCCCAGCAATTTTAGTAGACTTGATAAACCGTGTGTTCAAGTAGTACTTGGACAAGTTCATCACAGTCTTTATAGATAATATTCTGGTCTATTCCCGCAGTGAGCGTGATAATGCATACCATCTTACAATAGTATTTCAGACTCTGAGAGAACATCAGCTATTCGCCAAATTTAGTAAGTGCAAATTTTTGGCTATGGTCCATAGAATTTCTTTGTCATATTATTTTCGGTGAAGGCATTAGAGTGGATCCTCAAAAGACTGAAGCTGTAAGAAACTGTCCTCGCCCTGTCTCTCCATTAGATATTAGGAGTTTCTTGGGTTGATTGGCTATTCCAGACGGTCTGTTGAGGGATTTTTTTCTATTACATCCCCTATGTCCAGACTGACTTAGAAGAAAGTCAAGTTTCAGTGGTCAGATCCTTGCAAGAAGTGTTTTTAGGAGTTTAAAACTTAACTCACTTCAGCTGCAGTATTAGCTCTTCCAGATGGTCCAAATGGTTTCATAGTGTATTGTGATGCATCCAGTGTAGGTTTGGGTTTTGTCCTTATGCAACATGGTAAGGTCATAGCCTAGCCCTCCAGATAGCTTAAACCCCATGAAGTGAATTATCCTACTCATGATATTGAGTTAGCAGTCATAGTCTTTGCCTTGAAGATTTGGAGGCATTATCTCTATGGAGTTTATGTAGATGTCTTTACAGATCATAAGAGCCTTCAGTATGTCTTTTCTAATAAATATCTCAATATTTGTCAGAGAAAGTGGTTAGAGCTCTTGAAAAATTATGACATGAGGTCCTATATTATCTAGGCAAGGCCATTGTAATGGCTGACGATCTCAGTAGACTATCTAGAGGTAGTGTTTGTCATGTTGAGGACAGTAAAAAGAAGTTATCTCAGGAATTCCATCAGCTTACCACACTATGAGTTTGCTTACCCGATACAGATAAGCGTAATATAGGGGTTTAGAGTAGTTTGAATCATCTTTAGTTTCTGTGGTGAAAGAAAAGAAAGATAAAGATCCCAGCCTTGTCAAGTTTAAAGTGTAAGTTCAGAATCAGAAAGCAGAGGTTTTCTTCCAAGGGGAGATGGTGTTTTGCATTGTCAGGGTCGTCTCTGTGTTCCAGGTGTAGACGACTTAAGGCAGCAAATTTTTGTAGAAGCACGAGGTGCATGCTACTATATTCATCTAGGGGCCACAAGGATATACCACGACTAGTGGGAAATCTATTAGTGGAGTGGGATGAAGAGAAACATTACAGAGTTTATAGCTAAGTGCTCTACATGTCAGCAAGTTATGATAGAGCATCATAAGCCTAATGGTTCTATGCAGGAGTACAGTATTCCTACTTGGAAGTTAGAAGTTGGAAGTTTTGAACATGGACTTCATGATGGGTTTGCAAAAAACTAGTCATTAGCATGATTCAGTCTGGGTCATTGTAGACAAAATGACCAAATCAACTTATTTCCTTCCAACTCATACCTCTCATTTTACGGAGGATTATGCTAAACTCTAAGTCAAGGATTTGGTTAGATTGGACGATGTTCCATTGTCCATTACTTCAAACTGAGGTACCCAGTTCACCTCTTATTTAAGGAAAGCATTTCAGAAGTGACTTGGTACGTATGTTTATCTTAGTATAACCTTTCATCCTTTGACAGATAGTCAAGCAGAAAGGACCATTTAGCCTTTCATATTCAGTATGTATGTCAATTGCCTTTTCTCCTCTATCAGTCAATCTTATTCGAGGATGAATGATCTTAAGGGGGAGATATTGTAATACCCTTTACTTTTTACTCGCGAATATCATCTCAAGAATGTATAGTATTATTTTCTAAATTGAATGATGGTTATTTCACGAGGAATATTCAAAATTTTCACTTTGTCACGTGGGAACTTCAATAAGTTTTCCATCTGTATAAGATTCTCCCTAATCATATTACTGAGTTAGAAGTTACATCTATTTCAAGTTTCTATCGTAAAACAGCACCATATTAGTCAGTGGTGCCCCGCACCACAAGAGAAAATGGCATTTGGAAAATTCTATTAAGGGTCTGCAATTATGGCGCGTCGCGCCAGGGCCCAAATTCAAATTTGTCCTTTTCCGTTATCTCAATGTGATTTTCTCCACGTCCTGCCAAAGTTTTAGGTCACAAAAAAGGGGGCAACATGATGGCTCCACATCTCTCCATCCCTCAATTTTCCAATTGTAAAAATCCAATGACACAGTGCGATAGTGCCGCATCGCGCCAGGGGCCTAGTTTGGGAAAAATTTACTGAAATTAAATGATGTATCCAGGGTTAAAATGGTCAACTTCCCACCCCTATTTAATTCCTTTAACACGATATTCACCCACTTTTCATCCATAGTATACTAGTTACTCTCAAAAACTCTCAAGAACAAGCCCTAGTGTTTTCATAGAATATTAAGAATCAAGAATTTCCTTAATCAATCTTCACAAAATCATGAACCAAGGTATGCGTAGTGTTCATTCATGGACTCTTTCCATCCATTAATCCTAAGAATCACTTTTCTAATTTTAAGTTTATGGATCTCTTTATGAATTTTATGTTGGGTTTGTTTTGTTTATGTTATGAATTATCTATTGAATTCAAAACCATGTTGGGTGATCAATTTTATGTGGAATTGATTTGCATAGATTTATATTCATGTGAACCAATGAATAAACCCTAGATGATAAAATTAGAGATGAATCATGATTTATTATTGTATAATGTTGTGTACATATGCTATGCCAGCCATGTGTTTGATTAAATGCCTAGTTGAAGGAACAATGCCCAACTATTATAATATCATGAAATCCCCATGTATGTACAAGTTATACCTATCACTTGTTTTGATGGAATGCTTCTATTAATGTTTTATGGATTATGATGTTAGTTATATCTTCATGTAAGTTATGCTTGGTCAGTTTCCTTCCATTGAGTCCTAGAAGGTACTTGTACCCGAAATGCTAGCCGTGCGCATTGAGCCATGTCATGTTTCCACGATACTCTCAGTCAAACTATGATCCTTAGTCTTCAAACAGTCTTATGACTCAAAAAATCTCTATGGTTTCATGAACTAAGTTAGTTGTCAGTTATCAGAAATATTCCATCAGTCAATGGAATTCAGTAACTCAGTTTAGGTTCAAGTTTGTAAATATTAGCACCGAGTAAACCCTAAGGATGGGAACTCACCTATTATATGAGGGTGTGATTCTTAGAAGCAATCTTTGCATTATAGAATTATGTAGCCAGCATAGGTTGAGACATCATAGCCTGCTATATGAAGGTAGATGAGGTGGCTTAGCCTGCTATATGTGGGTTCCCACCACTCGTACTAGATTTACCTATTATATTAGGTTTACTCACATATTGTCCTTACTAATGACAAGGTATTCACACCCTTCCAATCAGAGCATAGATTGGACGCCAATTAAGCTATAATGCTTTATTTATGGCATGTCAGTTAGATGAATACCTCCCATATTCTTAGTATCAGTCTCTATAAAAGGTCTCAGATAGTTTCTCAAAATTTAAGACTGTCAGATACAGTCAACTCAGACACAGTACAAAACTCAGATAGTTCCATTAGATTTAGGACTGTTATACACAGTCACTCATGTTATCAGTTATATTCAGGTTTAGTAATCATATTATCAGAGTATTAGTGTCAGATACTATGTCTTATGCATGTATTATCACATTCTTGATAATTATTCAGTTATTATTATTGTTTATGCATATGAACCCCATGCATTTAGCCTACCTCATATGCATACCAGTACATTCAAAGTTCTGACGCATTTGCTTTATGTTGTCTTATACCATTGGTTTAGAGACACGAGCTCCAGAACAATAGTTGATACCAGATATCCATAGATATAGTTAGAAGTGAGTCCTTATCATTTGAGGACATGACTAATCCCTAATATCTCATGAACTAATTTATTAGTTGGAGTTAGTAGGGGATATGTCCCATTAGCTCCTTACTCGAATAGTTCAGTGAGTTAGATGCTTTATAGACTATTATGTTTCAAACTTCAGTATTTTTAGTTTTATTTTGGTATTCTATTACCCCACACAAATGTTATATTATTTGGATTATGTTTAGTTTTTAACCTTATAGCCTTTCAATTCATGTTTCCGTATTTTTTTATATTTTATGTATTATACAGGTACAAATATCAGTCATGGGTTAGCTTGTGGTCCTTCGAGGTCATGAGAATCGTGTAGCATTTCAGGTAATAGATTTGGAGTGTTACATAGCATTATGAGTTATAAGAAACTGGCCTCCTAAAAGAAGAAACAAGAATTCCCTAACCCCTCAGCTCGAAGAGCATTTGGGCGAATATGTTTCTCTTGTAATGTTTTGAGCTGGATTCACTACTCTTGCTAAATTTGTTGCTGCTTAGAATGAATGAACAACTGTCATTTGGCCAATCCAATGGCCAATTCAGTTGTGGCCAGGATTCGGTATTTCGTACGAATAAATCCTCCATCCCTTCTCGGATCTAAGACAGATGAGGACCCTCAGGAATTTCTAGATCAGGTACAGAAGGTGACAGACATCATAGGGGTGAATACTATTAAGAGTGCTGAGCTAGTTTTATATCAATTAGAGGATGTTGTTTACACTTGGTTCAAGCCGTGAAATTCAGAGAGATCAGATGATGCAGGGCTAGTTATGTGGGAGGAGTTTGCATTTGCTTTCCTCGATAGATTTTTTCCCCTAGATCTTAGGAAAGCTATGGTGTTACAATTCATCAGACTCAGGCAGGGCAATAGAAAGTGAAAGAGTATTCTCTTAAGTTTAATCAATTCGCCAGTTATGCCCATCATATGGTTGTAGATAGAATGGCAAGGATGAGTAAATTCATTTCAGGGATGAATGATAGCGTGGTTAATGAGTGCAGATACACTATGTTGAATAGTGACATGAAATTAGCTAGGCTCATAACTTATGCTTAGCAGATAGAGGAGTAGAAGGTTAAGCAGAGGGAGAAACAAAATAAGGAAGCTAGGATAGGTAGATTTAATTTTAATCAGCCTAAGTCAGAAAAAGGAAAACGTTCTTAGTTTTATCCTAAGTCATTAGTTCCAGCTCCTACTTCAGCCAGTGCTTCAGTTCTTAAGTTCAGAGAAGGTAACAAAGATAGAGCGCCAGACTCTAAGTCCCTGGGTAGTGTTAGCAGTGCCCGCGCCTATCCTCTTTTCCAAATTTGTGGCAAGCACCATCAAGGTATTTGCAGAGCTAGAAGCGGTATTTGTTTCAGAAATGGCAAACCATGTGATAGAGTCAGAGACTGTCCTCAGCTAGGTCCTCAAGTTCAGCCGAATCTCTCCTTAACTAAGGTTGGTCTCCCAAATAAGCAGGGTGCCACCTCCAGTGCTACTAGTGGGCAACACCCAAATTGTCTCTAAGCTTTTCTATCCCGATAAGATAAGGAAAATTATCGTAATGTAGTTATTGGTACGTTACAGATCTTTTATATGCATGTTTATGCTTTGCTAGATCCAGGAGTTTCTTTATTTTTATTACTCCCTATATAGTAGGCGATTTTTGAATCATCACCGAAATCCTAGCAGAGCCCTTTTCATTCTCTACCTCAGTAGGTAAAACCATCATAGCCCGACAGGTATACAGAAGCTTCTTGGTTATGGTATTTTAGAAAGTCTCTTCAGCAGACTTAGTCGAATTAGAGATGACTTATTTTGATGTCATTTTCGATATGGATTGGCTTCATTCCTACTATGACACAGTTGACTACAGAAAAAGTATAGTCCAGTTTCAATTCCCAAATGAACCCATCCTTGAGTGGAAGGGTAGTGTATCCACTTTCAGGGGTCATCCTGTTTCCTACCTTCGGCCAAAGAAAATTATATCTAAAGGATGTGCCTATCATCTTATTTGAGTTGAGGACACTAGTTCCAAAACTCCTAGCCTTGAATCAATTCCAGTTGTAGGTGAATATTCAGATGTCTTTCCCGAAGATCTTCCAGGAATTCCTTTTGAAAGGGAAATAGACTTTGGCATTGATCTTCTTCCAGATCTGAGACTATATCTATTCTACCATACAAAATTGCACCAGCAAAACTCAGAGAGCGGAAATAACAATTGAGGGATCTCTTAGATAAGGGATTCACCAGACCCAGTATTTCCTCGTGGGGCACTCCAGTATTATTCATGCGCAAGAAAGATGGTTCTCTTAGGATGTGCGTAGACTACCATCAACTCAATAGGGTCAAGGTCAAGAAAAAGTATCCTTATCCAAGAATCAATGACTTGTATGACCAACTTCAGGATGCCAATAATTTCTCTAAGATAGACCTCAAATTCGGCTATCATCAGCTTAAAGATAGAGAATATGACATTCTGAAAGTAGCTTTCCGTACTCGGTATGGTCATTTTGAATTCTCAATTATGTCCTTTGGTCTTACCAATGCCCCAGCAGCTTAAGTAGACTTGATAAACCGTGTGTTTAAGTTGAACTTGGAAATGCTCATCATAGTCTTCATAGATGATATTTCGGTCTATTCCCACAGTGAGCGTCATAATGCAAACCATCTCAGAATAGTACTTCAGACTCTCAGAGATCATCAGCTATTCGCCAAAATTAGTAAGTGCAAATTTTTTGCTATGGTCCATACCATTTCTTGGTCATATCATTTTCGGTGAAGGCATTAGAGTGAATCCTGAAAACACCAAAGCTGTAAGAAACTAGCCTCACCCTGTCTCTCCATTAGATATTAGGAGTTTTTTGGGGTTGATTGGCTATTATAGGCCATTTCTTCAGGGATTTTTTTCTATTGCATCCCCTATGTCAAGACTGACTTAGAAAAAAGTCAAATTTCAGTGGTTAGATCCTTGCGAGAAGAGTTTTCAGGATTTGGAAACTTGACTCACCTCAGCTCCAGCATTAGCTCTTCCAGATGGTCCACATGGTTTTGTACTATATTGTTATACATCCAGTATAGGTTTGGGTTGTGTCCTCATGTAGCATGGTAAGGTCATATCCTATGGCTCCAGCTAGCTTAAACCCCATGATATGAATTATCCTACTCATGATCTTGAGTTAGTAGTCACAGTCTTTTCCTTGAAGAGTTGGAGGCATTATCTCTAAGGAGTTTATGTAGATGTCTTCAAAGATCATTAGAGTCTTCAGTATGTCTTTTCTCATAGATATCTCAATCTTTGTCAGAGAAGGTGGTCAGAGCTCTTGAAAAATTATAACATGAGTGTCCTATATCATCTAGGCAAGGCCAATATAATGGCTGATGATCTTAGTAGACTATCCATGGGTAGTGATTGTCATGTTGAGGACAGTAAAAAAAAAGTTATCTCAGGAAGTCCATCAGCTTGCTAGACTAGGCATTCGCTTAGTTAATACAGATGAGGGTAATATAGGGGTTCAGAGTTGTTCAGAATCATCTCTAGTTTTCGTGGTGAAAGAAAAGAAATATAAAGATCCCAACCTTGTCAACTTGAAAGAGTTAGTTCAGCATCAGAAAGTAGAGGTTTTCTTCCAAAGGGAGATGGTGTTTTGCTTTTTCGTGGTCGTCTCTGTGTTCCAGGTGTAGACGACTTAAGGTAGCATATTTTTATAGAAGCACATAGTGCACGCTACTCTATTCATCCAGGGGACACAAAGATATACCGTAACTAGTGGGAAATGTATTAATGGAGTGGGATGAAGAGAAACATTATAGAGTTTGTGGCAAAGTGCTCTATATGTCAGCAAATTATGATAAAGCATCAGACGCCTAGTGGTTCCATGCAGGAGTTTAGTATTCCTACTTGGAAGTTGGAAGTCGTGAACATGGACTTCATGACGGGTTTGCCTCAAACTCATTATCAGCATAATTCAGTCTGGGTCATTGTAGACAGAATGATCAAATCAGCTCATTTCCTTCCAGCTCATACCTCTTATTTAGCCGAGGAACATGCCAAACTCTAAACCAAGGAGTTGGTCAGATTGAACATTGTTCCATTGTCCATTATTTCAGACTGAGGTACCTAGTTCACCTCTTATTTCTAAAAATTATTTCAAAAGGGGCTTGGTACCTAAGTTTATCTTAGTATAACCTTTCATCCTCAGACAGATGGTCAAGGAGAAAGGACCATTCATCCTTTCATATTCAGTATGTATATCAAGTGCCTTTTCTCCTCTCTCAGTTAATCTTATTCAAGGATGAATGATCATAAGGGGGAGATATTATAATACCCTTTACTTTTTACTAGCTAATTTTATCTCAAGAATGTCTAGTATTATATTCTAAATTGAATAGTGGTTATTTCATTAGGAATTCTCAAAATTTTGCCTAAATTTGATTATCGGGTCAGAAGTTACGTCTATTTCAAGTTTCTGTCAAAAAACAACGCCATATTAGTCCGTGGTTCCCTGCGCCATAAGAGAAAATGGCATTTGGTAAATTCTATTAGGGGTCCGCAATTATCGCGCATCGCGCCAGGGCCCAAATTTAATTTTGTCCTTTTCCAGTATCTCAGCATGATTTTCTCCATGTCGTGCCAAAGTTTCAGGTCGTAAAAGAAGGGGCAACGCGATGGCTCTACGGCACACCATCCCTCAATTTTCAAATCATTAAAATCCAGCAACACAGTGCGATAGCGCCGCATCGCACCGGGGCCCAGTTCGAGATAAATTTACTAAAATTAAATGATCCATCTAGGGTTAAAATTTTCAACTTCCCACCCCTATATAAGCCCTTTAACACGAGATTCAACCAATTTTAATCCATAATAAACTAGTTACTCTCAAAAACTCTGAAGAAAAAGCCATAGTGTTTTCATAGAAGATTCAAAATCAAGAATATCCTTAATCAATCTTCACGAAATCATGAACCAATGTATGCGTAGTGTTCATTCATGGACTTTTTTCATCCATTAAGCCCATGAATCACTTTTCTAATTTTAAGTTTATGGATTTCTTTATTAATTTCATGTTGCCTTTGTTTTGTTTATGTTAAGAATTATCTATTGAATTCAAAACCATGTTTGGTGATCAGTTTTATGTGGAATTGATTTATATAGATGTATATTCATGTGAACCTATGAATAAACCCTAGATGAATCATGATGATTTATTTTTGTATAATGTAGTCTACATATGCTATGCCTACCATGTGTTTGATTAAATGCCTAGATGAAGGAACAATGCTCAACTATTATAATATCATGAAATCCCCATGTATGTACAAGTTATGACTATCATATATTTTGATGGAATGCTTCTATTAATGTATTATGGATGACGATGTTAGTTATATGTTCATGTAAGTTATGCTTGGTCAGTTTTCTTCCATGGAGTCCTGTGGGTACTTGTACCTGAAATGTTAGTTGTTTGCCTTCAGACATGTCATATTTCTATGATACTCTCAGTTAAGCTATGATCCTTAGACTTCAGGCACACTTTTGACTTAGAAAATCTCAATGATCTCATGAACTAAGTCAGTTGTCAGATATCTGAAATATTCCATCAGTCAACGAAATTTAGTAACTCGGTTTAGGTACAAGTCTATAAATATTAACACCGAGTAAACCCTAAGGATGGTAACTCACCTGCTATATGAGGGTATGATTCTTAGAAGTAATCCTTGCATTACAGAACTATGTAGCCAGCATAGGTTGAGACATCATAGCCTGCTACATGAAGGTAGATGAGGTGGCTTCGCCTACTATATGAGGGTTCCCACTATTCTTACTAGAGTTACCTATTATATTAGTTCCACTCACATATTGTCCTTACTATTGGTGCGGTATTCACACCCTTGCAATAGGAGCATAGATTGCACCCTAATTAATCTATAATGCATTATTTGGGGCATGTCGGTTAGATCACTACCTCCCATAATCTTAGTATCAGTCTCAGTAAAAGGACTCAGATAGATCTTTAAAATTTAGGACTGTCAGATACAGTCAACTCAGACACAGTACGAAACTTAGATAGTTCCATTAGATTTAGGACTGTGAGACACAGTCACTCCTATTATCAGTTATATTTATATTCAGTAATCATGTTATCACAGTATTAGTGTCAGTTGCTATATCTCATGCATGTATTATTACTTTCTTGATAATTAGTCAGTTATTATTATTGTTCATGCATATAAACCGCATGCATTCAGCCTACCTCACAAGCATACCAGTATATTCAAAGTACCGACACATTTATGCTATGTTGTCTTATACCATAGGTTCAGAGACATGAGCTCCAGAGCAATAGTAGATTCCAGATATCTGCAGATAGACTTAGAACTGAGCCCTTATCATTCGATGACATGATTACTCCCTAATATCTTATTAATTAGTTTATTAGATGGAGTTAGTAGGGGACATATCCCATCAACTCCTTACTCCGATAGTTCAGTCAGTTAAAGGCTTCATAAATAATTATATTTAGACTTCAGTATTTTTAGTTTTTTTTGGGGATTTTATTACCCGAAATAAATGTCATATTTTTTGGATTATGTTTAGTTCTGATCCTTATGGCCTTTCAGTTCATGTTTCTGCATTATTAAGTAATTATGTAGTATATAGGTACAAATATCAGTCATGGGTTAGCTTGTGATCCTTCGAGGTCATGAGCATTGTGTAGTATTTCCAATATCAGATTTTGGGCATTACATAACATCATGAACTTTAAGAAACTGGCCTCTTAAAAGAAGAAATGGGAATTAACTAACACCACAGCTCAAATAACCTTTGGGCGAACATGTTTCTCATGCAATGTTCCGAGCCTGATTCACTATTCTTGCTAAATTAGTTGCCACTTAGAATGAATGAACAACTATCATTTTGTTCAATCCAATGGCCAATTCAGCTACCGCCAAGATTTGGGATTTCATGTGAATAAATCCTCTATCCTTTCTCAAGTCTAAGACAGATGAGGACCCTCAGGAATTTCTAGATCAGGTACAGAAGGTGACAGACATCATGGCGGTGAGTACTATTAAGAGTGCTGAGCTAGCTATATATTAATTGTAGGATGTTGCTCATACTTGGTTCAAGTAGTAAAAGTTAGAGAGAGAAGGTGATCCAGGGCCAGTTGAGTAGGAGTAGTTTGCATTTGCTTTCCTCGATAAATTCTTTCCCCTAGATCTTAGGGAAGCTACTGTGTTAGAATTCATCAGCCTCAGGCAGGGCAATATGAAAGTGAAAGAATATTCTCTTAAGTTTACTCAATTTGCCAGATATGCCCCTCAGATGGTTGTATGGAAGGGAAAGGATGAGTAAGTTTGTTTTAGGGGTGAATGATAGCATGGTTAATGAGTGCAGATCCTCCATATTGAATAGTGAAATTACTTTAGCCAAGCTCATGACTCTTGCTCAGCAGATAGAGGAGTAGAAGGTTAAGCAGAGGGAAAAGCAGAATAAGAGAACGAGGACATATAGATTTAAGTTTGCCAGCCTAATTCAGAAAATGGAAACCGTTCTTAGTTTCATCCTAAGTCATCAGTTCCATCTCCTGCTTTAGCCAGTGCTCCAGTTCTTAAGTTCAGAGAGGGTAACAAAGATAGAGCGCCAGACTCTATGTTCTAGGGTAATGTTAGCAGTGCCTGCACCTATCCTCTTTGCCAGATTTCTGGCAAGCACTATCAAGGTATTTGCAGAGCTAGAAGTGGTATTTGTTTTGGATATGGCAAGCCAGGCGCTAAAGTCAGAGAATGTCCTCAGCTTGTCCTCAGGGTCAATCGAATCACTCCTCAGCTCAGTTTGGTCTCCTAAATTAGTAGGGTGCCACGCCAGTGCTACTAGTGGCAACACCCAAATCGTCTCTATGCTTTTCTGTACCGATAAGATAAGGAAAATTCTCCTGAGGTAGCTACTGGTACGTTACAGATCTTTTATGTGCATGTTTATGCTTTGCTAGATCTAGGAGTTTCTTTGTCTTTTATTACTCCCTATATAGCAGGCGATTTTGGAATCTGTCCCGAAATCCTAGAAGAGCCCTTTTCATTCTCTACCTCAGTGGGTAAAACTATCATAGCCAGATAGGTATACAGGAACTTCCCAGTTATGATATTTTCGAAAGTCACTTCAGCAGACTTAGTCGAATTAGAGATGATTGATTTTGATGTCATTCTCGACATGGATTTTCTTCATTCTTACTATTCCATAGTTGACTACAGAAAAAGTATAGTCTAGTTTCAGTTCCTAAATGAACCCATCCTTGAGTGGAAAGGTAGTGTATCCACTTTCAGGGGTTAGCCTGTTTCCTACCCTCGGCCAAAGAAAATTATATCTGAAGGATGTGTCTATCATCCTGTTTGAGTTAAGGACACTAGTTCCAAAACTCCTAGCCTTGAATCAGTTCCATTTGTAGGTGAATATTCAGATGTCTTTCCCGAAGATCTTCCAGGAATTTCCCCCGAAAGGGAAATATACTTCGACATTGATTTTCTTCCAGATCTTATCCTATATCTATTCTGCAATACAAAATGGCACCAGCAAAATTTAGAGAACGGAAAGAAAAAATTAAGGGATCTCTTAGATAAGGGATTCATCAGACCCAGCATTTCCCCGTGGGGCACTCCAATATTATTCGTGCGCAAGAAAGATAGTTCTCTTAGGATGTGTGTAGACTACCATCAACTCAATAAAGTCAAGGTTAAGAACAAGAATCCTTTTCAAAGAATCAATGAGTTGTTTGACCAACTTCAGGATGCCAATAATTTCTCTAAGATAGACCTCATATTCAGCTATCATCAACTTAAATTTAGAGAATGTGACATTCCAAAAATAGCCTTCCGTACTCGGAATGGTCATTTTAAATTCTTAGTTATGTCCTTTGGTCTTACCAATGCCCCAGCAGCTTTAGTAGACTTGATAAACCGTGTGTTTAAGTAGTACATGGATATGTTAATCATAGTCTTCATAGATGATATTCTGGTCTATTCCCGCAGTGAGCAAGATAATGCAGACCACCTCAGACTAGTACTTCAGACTATCAGAGATTATCAACTATTCACCAAATTCAGTAAGTGCAGATTTTTGGCCATGGTCCATAGCATTCCTCTGTTATATAATTTTTGGTGGAGGCATTAGAGTGGATCCTCAAAAGGTCAAAGCTGTAAGAAACTGGCCTCGCCCTATCACTCCATTAGATATTAGGAGTTTCTTGGGGTTGATTAGCTATTAAAGACATTTTGTTGAGAGATTTTTTTCTATTTCATCCCCTATATCCAGACTGACTTAGAAGAAAGTCAAGTTTCAATGGTCAGATCCTTGCAAGAAGAGTTTTCAAGAGTTGAAAACTTGACTCACCTCAGCTCTAGTATTAGCTCTTCAAGATGGTCCAGATGGTTTCTTAGTGTATTGTGATACATCCAGAGTATGTTTGGGTTGTGTCCTCATGTAGCATCTTAAGGTCATAGCCTACATCTCCAGATAGCTTAAAGCCCATGACATGAATTATCCTACTCATGATCTTGAGTTAGTAGTCGTAGTCTTTACCTTGAATATTTGGAGGCATTATCTCTACGTAGTTTAGGTAGATGTCTTCATAGATCATAAGAGTCTTCAGTATGTCTTTTATCATTAATATCTCAACCTTTGTCATAGAAGGTGGTTAGAGCTCTTGAAAAATTATGACATGAGTGTCCTATGTCATCTAGGAAAGGCTAATTTAATGGATGACGATCTCAGTACACTATCCATGGGTAGTGTTTGTCATGTTGAGGACAATAAAAAGAAATTATCTCAGAAAGTCCATCATCTTGCCAGACTAGGCGTTCGCTTAGTCGATACAGATGAGGGGAATATAGGGGTTCACAGTTGTTCAGAATCATCTCTAGTTTCAGTGGTAAAAAAAAAGAAATATAAAGATCCCAACCCTGTCAAGTTGAAAGAGTCAGTTCAGGATCAGAAAGTAGAGGTTTTCTTCAAAGGGGAGATGGTTTTTTACGTTGTCAGGGTCGTCTCTTTGTTCCAGGTCTAGACGACTAAGGAAGCGAATTTTTGCAGAAGAACATAGTGCACACTACTCTATTCATCCAGGGGCCACAAAGATATACCGTGACTAGTAGGAAAACTATTAGTGGAGTGGGATGAAGAGAAACATTACGGAGTTTTTGGCTAAGTGTTATTCATGTCAGCAAGTTATGATAGAGCATCAGAGGCCTAGTGGTTCCATGCAGGAGTCAATTATACCTACTTGGAAGTTGGATATTGTGAACATGGATTTCATGACGGGTTTACCTCAAAGTCGTCATTAGTATGATTTAGTCTGGGTCATTGTTGACAGAATGAACAAATCAACTCATTTCCTTCCAGTTCATAACTGTCATTTAGACGAGGATTAAGCCAAACTCTAAATCAAGGAGTTGGTCAAATTGGACGATGTTCCATTTTCCATTATCTCAGACTAAGGTACCCAGTTCACCTCTTATTTTTGGAAAGTATTTCAAAATGGGCTTGGTACCTAAGTATCTTCATATAACCTTTCATCCTCAGACAGATGGTCAAGAAGAAAGGACCATTCAGCCTTTCATATACGTTATGTATGTCAGTTGTCTTTTCTCCTCTCAGTCAATCTGATTCGAGGACGAATTATCTAAAGGGGAAGATATTGTAATACCCTATACTTTTTACAAGCTAATTTCATCATAAAAATGTCTAGTATTATATTATAAATTGAATGATGGTTATTTCATGAGTAATTTTCAAAATTTTCACTTTTTGTTATGTGGGAAATTCAATAAGCTTTCCATCGGTAAAAGATTCGCCCAAATCTGATTCCCAGGTAAGAAGTTACGTCTATTTCAAGTTTCTATCATAAAACAACACCATATTAGTTAGTGGTGCCCCGCGCCACAAGAGAAAATGGCATTTGGTGATTTCTATTAGGGGTCCGCAATTATGGCGCGTCGCGCCAGGGCCTAAATTCAAATTTGTCCTTTTCCAGTATCTCAGCATGATTTTCTCCATGTCGCGCCAATGTTTTAGGTTGCAAAAGAAGGGGAAACACAATGGCTGCACATCGCACCATCCCTCAATTTTCAAATTGTCAAAATCTAATGACATTCTATAGCGACGCGTCGTACCAGGGGCCCGGTTCGGGAAAAATTTACTGAAAATAAATGGTGCATCCAGTGTTAAAATAGTCAACTTTCCACCCTTATTTAAGCCCTTTAACATGAGATTCAACTACTTTTCATCCACAATATACTAGTTACTCTCAAAAACTCTCAAGAACAAGCCCTAGTGTTTTCATAGAAGATTCAGAATCAAGAATTTCCTTAATCAATCTTTACGAAATGATGAACCAAGGTATGCGTAGTGTTCATTCATGTACTCTTTTTATCCATTAAGCCCAAGAATCACTTTTCTAAGTTTAAGTTATGGATTTCTTTATGAATTTCATGTTAGCTTCGTTTTGTTTATGTTAAGAATTATCAATTTAATTCAAAACCATGTTGGGTGATCAATTTTACGTGGAATTGATTTGTATAGATGTATATTCATGTGAACCTATGAATAAACCCTAGATGATGAAATTAGAGATGAATCATGATGATTTATTGTTGTATAATGTTGTCTTCATATGCTATGCCTACCATGTGTTTGATTAAATGCCTAGATGAAGGAATAATGCCCAACTATTATAATATCATGAAATCCCCATGTATGTACAAGTTATGGCAATCACATGTTTTGATGGAATGCTTCTATTAATGTGTTATGGATTATGATGTTAGTTATATGTTCATGTAAGTTATGCTTTGTCAGTTTCATTCCATCGAGTGCTGGGGGTACTTGTACCCAAAATGTTAGCCGTGTCCCTTGAGCCATGTAATGTTTCCACAATACTCTCAGTGAAGCTATGATGCTTAGACTTCAGTTAGTCTTATGACTCAGAAAATCCCTATGATCTCATAAACTAAGTCATTTGTTAGATATTAGAAATATTTTGTAAGTCAACAGAATTCAGTAACTCAGTTTAGGTTCAAGTTTGTAAATATTAGCACCGAGTAAACCCTAAGGATGGGAACTCACCTGTTATATGAGGGTGTGATTCTTAGAAGCAATCCATATAATCCAGAACTATGTAGCTATCATAGGTTGACACATCATAGCCTGCTATATGAAGGTAGATGAGGTGGCTTAGCCTGCTATATGAGGGTTCACACCGTTCTGACTAGAGTTACCTATTACATTAGGGTCACTCACATATTATCCTTACCAATGGCGAGGTATTAACACCCTTCCAATTAGAGCATAGATTGGACCCCAATTAAGCTATAATGCATTATTTAGGGCATGTCGGTTTGATGATTACCTCCTATAATCTTAGTATCAGTCTCAGTAAAAGGACTCAGATAGTTCTTCAAAATTCAGGACTGTCAGATACATTCAACTAAGACACAGTACAGAACTCAGATAGTTTCATTAGATTCAGGACTGTAAGACACAGTCTTTTATGTTATCCGTTATATTCATATTCAGTAATCATGTTATCACAGTATTAGTGTCAGTTGCTATGTCTCATGCATGTATTATCACATTCTTGATAATTAGTCAGTTATTATTATTGTTCATGCATATGAACCCCATGCATTCAACCTACCTCACATGCATACCAGTATATTCAAAGTACTGACGTATTTTTGCTATGTTGTCTTATACCATAGGTTCAAAGACACGAACTCCAAAGCAATAGTAGATTCCAGATATCTGTAGACAGAGTTAGAGGTGAGTCTTTATCATTTGAGGACATGATTACTCCCTAATATCTTATTAATTATTTTATTAGTTGGACTTAGTAGGGGACATGTCCGATCAGCTCCTTACTCGAATAGTTCAGTCAGTTAGAGGCTTTATAGACTATCATGTTTCACACTGCAGTATTTTTAGTTTTGTTTTGGGCATTCTATTACCCCACACAAATGTTATATTATTCGGATTATGTTTAGTTTTGAACCTTAGGTCCTTTCAGTTCATGTTTCCACATTATTCACTATTTTATGTAATATACAGGTATAAATATTAGTCATGGGTTAGATTGTGGTCCTTCGATGTCATGAGCATCGTGTAGCATTTTGGGTATCATATTTAGGGTGTTACATAGCATCATGAGTAACCTTTCCTTGAGACCCAAGAACTTGGGATTTTTATTGATAGCCTAGATCCTTTACATTGTTATCACCTTTATTAGTTATATTAGAAAGCATTCGTGAAGATGTAGTCCATTTAAGATATTTATTATAGTTTTCTTTTAAAATATTCTTATTCTATCTTGTTATATACTTGAAATTCATCCGTCCTAGGTAGTAGGGTGGTTATGGTTTGTTATGTAATGCCCCAAATCCCATTGGGAAAGACATATACCTATTTTGGGAGAACCAACTAATAACCCTGTACTTTTCAGGCATGTAACTATGACATTCAAAGGTACTGCTAATATTGATATGATGCATTGATAAAAACAAACCTCGTAAGAAAGTCCAAACCTATATATAAAAGACTTGACCGTTCGGGACACAACGTTAAAAGAACACAATGCTACTACACTTAACTTTAGTATTCAAAGCCTCTAAAAAACACATGGACCTTTTTAAGGTTGGGACAAAGCCCCACCTTGCTCATAACTACTATATAATACCAAAATACATATAAAGACTCGAAAAGCTCCAAACCAACTTGGAGCTCACCAACAGCTGCTGGATATCCTGTGCTTCTACTGGTGTGGTCTACTAGATGGAGTACCTGTACCTACGGCATAAAACATAGTGTCCCATAAGGGATGTCAATACAGGAGTGTACTGAGTATGTACTGCATAAAGTGACTATAAATAAGACAAAAACTCAATAAAATCAGTTATCAATATATGACTATAAAGATAAGGATGGAATATAAACTTTGCTTGTACTTATGGGATGATGTACACTACATCCTTTACTTTGATTTGTTATTCTTTACTTTGTAAGGTTATAATATGTGATACAAATGACTAGCTGATCAATGGTAAAATAGGATGACCCATGCTAGGCATTTTAACCCCTAGGATACAGTCCTTATTAGGACATAAATTGAGATCGACCCATTCTAGGCTTTCCTTTCACCCCTGGTATACCACCCATAATGTTTGGATCGACCTATGCTAGTTGTTTCTTTCACCCCTGGGATACCACCCAAGAATATATAGAATTACCTCAGATCATTCTTTTCATCTTTAAAGTTGCTGTATTGGTGGTCATGTATTAGAGTTTGAACTTTAGACCAGTAACAAAAGGGATGAAAATACGTACTAGATGCAGTACCAATGAGGTAGGATAAAATAATAATAGGAAGATAACATATAGGAGCTTAACTAACACCCTAGGTCTTGTAGACTAAGAGAACAACTCATAAAGCTTATTTCTGAAAAGACCATTATCATAATAGTATTTTGGAGGAAAAAAGGATAGATCTAGTAACAAACACATCTTTAGGTGATTTAACAACCTAACAAGTTAGAGTAAGGTTGTTAGCCACCTTAGAGGTTGAACGTTGCATTTATGTATAATTTGAAAGGAAGAATGCTTAGGAAGCTTACTTTGTAACAAAGGAGTTCGATTCATGCCAAAGAGTATACGATAAATGAACCATACATACCTTACTTCAAAACTAATCACACTCTTACTTAATGCCCTTCTTTTTTGATTTTTAATCTACAATAGCATAAAACATGTATTAACTGCTTATCAACATATTCACTCCATTTAAAATTACCAAAATAGTTAGCGGGTAGTAACCCATAAATAAACTAATCCAAGGATGTTCTTTTATTCTCATTCTTCCCTAATTACGTTTACTTCTAATGTAACTTCTTCTAACGTCCCCCTAAATAGTTTTTCCTTTATTGTACTCTCAATATGGTATACCAAGTTATGTGGGCAGTAAGTATATGCGACATTCAATTCAGTGGTGTACCACTATACCATCCTTCTACCTTTCATTGGAAACCATTCAGACCTTTCCCCCAACATCAACCAAGTAGAACCCAATTCATATATATAAAACCATACAAAAACAGCCCCAAATATCAATATAGAGACCAAATATAGAACTCACCATCCCTTGAGTTCTTAAAAATGAATAGTAGCGATACCTTAATTTGGGTGGTAGTTTATTCTCTTAATGTATATCTCTTCAATAGCTTGATCCCTTTACTCATAAAACAAAAGTGAATAGAAAAATCTCTTAATAATCAAGAATAAAGGGACTGCCAAACTTAAAAAAAGATATCTTATAGTTTAATCATGGAGAACATAAATTATATAGTATTCTTAAGATGTGCTCATGATTTTCATTTATGTTTAACTTAGAAGAAAGGTTTCCCAAGAACCCTAGTGTAATTTTTGGGTTGTTGCATAGCTAAGAGAGAGCAAGAGAGAAAATCTTGAAAGTAGTTTTTTTTGTCTAATGAAATAAGCTAAAAGACCTGGTTTCAGCCCCTTTAAAAGGATCTTATTTTAGCCTACTTACTTGGCTGATTTTGGGCCATAAGTTATCGAGTAGGTTATGCACCTACTTTCCCATTATATTGGGCCTTTGTGGATCTAAAACCATTGGGCCTTTGCTGCCTATTTTTCTCTTTTTCTCTCCTTTAAATTGAAAAAAAAAATTAAATCAAATAGGTGGTAGTGTGCTTGGCCCAATAAATTGGTTAAGTAAGACTTAATAGGTGATGCACCTGCTAAGTTCTTAGGCTGGTCAAAAGGTCATAGTTGGTGACTCACCAACTAGCTTAAATTAGTTAAGCAACCACCTTAATATTTTATTCCATTTTAAGATAAAAATGCCTATAGTTATAACTTATGTAACCTTGGTCACTTCATCCTTTATATTCAAATACCTACTTACGGGCTCAAGTTTTAATACTCTTGTTGAGATAACTTGATCGAACCACG
This sequence comes from Capsicum annuum, assembly GCF_002878395.1. NCBI lineage: Eukaryota > Viridiplantae > Streptophyta > Magnoliopsida > Solanales > Solanaceae > Capsicum > Capsicum annuum. The sequence goes on along the minus strand of NW_025888801.1, from coordinate 131,233 downwards.
TTTCAATACATGTGGGAATTCCACCAAACCTATCTTACCATCACTAATAACATAGAATATCCAAGCCTATTACCTACCCCATAAGTCTATATAAAGTTCCAAATAAGTAGAACTAGTACACGTGGAATATAGGGTATTACATCCTACCCCTCTTAGAAACATTCGTCCTCAAATTCTAGAATAAATAGATATCCTAAATGAATATAAGACTAATTTTAAACTCATTTTAATCCACATAACACTTGTCTATTTATACTTACTTGTTTATACCCCAAATTAGCATTCTTCGACTTTCTCTTTGGATTCGAATAAATGAGGGTACTTCAACTTTATTGCTTCTTTAGCTTCCCATGTGATTTCCTCTACTTGCGGGCTCCTCCAAAGCACTTTTACTGAAACTACTTCTTTATTTCTTAACTTCTTAACTTGTCTATCCAGTACAGCAGTATGCACTTCTTCATAGGTGAGTTCTTCCATAACCTGTACATCTTTTGTAAGAGTAATATTAGATGGGTATCCTATGTACTTTTGAAGCATTGAGAAATGAAACATTGGATGAACCATTGAAAGCTCCTAGTGTAGGTATAACTCATATGCCACTTGGCCAAATCTTTGAGTAATTTTATATGGCCCAATATAGTGGGGACTTAGATTTCCCTTTTTATAAAACCTTATTACCCCTTTCATTGGTGATACCTTCAATAATACCCAATCTTTAAAAGAAAACTCTAATCCTCTTCTTCTAACATCTGCATATGATTTATGTCAGCTTTGAGTTGTTTCTAACCATTGTATCACCTTAATTTTTGCTATATCTTGATAAATCAGATGTAGCCTAAATAAAGTAGTTTCACCCACTTTAAATAACCCGATTAGTGATCTACACTTTCTTCCATATAAAGCTTTATAAGGTGTTATTTTGATACTCGAGTGGTAATTATTATTGTATGAAAACTCAATAAGTGGCAAATGATTATCCTAACTACTTTTCAAGTCTAATACATAAGCTCACCATATATCCTTTAGTGTTTGGATTGTATGTTCTGCCTTGCCATCCATTTGAGGGTAAAATGTTGTGCTTAAACTCAGTTGCGTTCCCAAACTCTTTTTGAATGACCTCTAAGAATATGCAGTAAATTGAGCTCCCTTATCAGATATAATAGAGATTGGGACTCCATGCAGTCAAACTATCTCTTTAATATATAATTTTGCATACTCTTCAATCATGTAAGTGGTCTTAACCAGTAAGAAGTGTGCTGATTTGGTGAGTCTATCAACTATTATCCATATAGAATCAAACTTTCGAAAGGAATGGGGTAGACCAGTGATGAAATCCATGTCAATCATATCCCACTTCCAATTTTGGAGCTCCGTAAGCTACATATAACCTCCTGGCTTTTGGTGCTCCACTTTGACTTGTTGATAATTTAGGAATTTAGCTACATATTTTGCAATGTTCTTCTTTGTGTCGCCCTACCAATACATGTCTTTCAAGTCATGATACATTTTAGTTGAACCAGGATGGATAGAATATCTTGAATTATGTGCCTCTATCATAATCCATTTTCATAGCGCATCTATATTAGGTACACCTAACATATTTTTGCACATTAGTATTCCCTCTTTTGTAAGCTCAAATTACTTTGTCTTACCTTGTTGTACATTTTCCTTAAGCTATAAAATAATAGGATCTATGTATTTCTTTTCTTTAACTTCGGCTACTAATGAGGATTCTGCTGTATTTTACGCAATAACACCTTGTCTGAAGATTCAAGAAGGAGAACCCCCAAGCTATCTAACTGGTGTAGATCTTTAGTTATCCCTTGCCTTTTCACTGGCTTTCTATAATTACTTGCCATCACTTTACGGATTAGCTCATCGGCTACCAGGTTTGCTTTCCCCGGATGATATAAGATATCAACCTTATAGTCTTTTAACAACTCAAGCTACCTTCATTTCTAGACATTTAGGTCCCTCTGGTTAAAGAGGTACTATAGACTCTTGTGGTTAGTATATATATCACCATGAACCCCATAAAAGTAGTGGTACCATATTTTTAAAGCAAGTACAACTGCTGCTAGCTCCATATCATGTATTGGATAATTCTTCTCATGTAGCGATAATTTTCTTGAGGCGTAAGATATTACTTTACCTTGTTGTATCAAAAAACATCCTAAGCCAAATCCTGAAGTGTTACAATATACCACATAGCCTTCCGTGCCATCCAAAAGTACAAATATGGGTGTGGAAGTCAACTTATTCTTCAAATCTTAAAAACTTCTTTCACAAGATTTATTCCATTGAAACTTAGCTTCTTTGTGTGTTAGCTTTGTTAAAGGTGTAGAAATAGAAGGAAACCCCTCAATGAACCTTCTATAATAACCTACCAAGCCTAGGAAACTACGAACTTCCATAGGTGTTGTGGGTCATGGCCAGTTCTTAACTACCTCTATCTTTTGAGAATCAACTCTTATCCCTTGTTCAGATACAATATGACCCAAGAATGCTACCAATTTTAACCGAAACACTCATCTGGACAACTTCACATACAACGTATGATCTTGAAGAATTTGTAGTACCTATCGCAAATAATTACCGTAGTCTTCTTCTGATCTTGAATACACCATAATATTATCTATAAATATGATAACAAATATATCCAAGAATGGCTTAAACACTCTATTCATAAAATCCATTAAAGCTATGGTGCATTAGTTAGCCTAAATGACATAACTAGAAACTCAAAATGACCATATCACATTCAAAAAGTTATTTTACGTATATCCACTCCTTCACTCTCAATTGGTGATAACCTGACCTCAAGTCGATCTTTGAGAAGCACTTAGCACCTTGTAACTGATCAAATAAATCATCAATTGTAGGAACAAAATATTTGTTGTTAATTGTCAGCTTATTCAATTATCGATAATTTGTACACATTCTCAATGTGCCATCTTTCTTACATAACAATAACATATGTGCGCCCTAAGGAGATATACTAGGTCTTATGAAACCCTTTTCTAACAAATCTTTTAATTCATGTAATTCTACAGAGGCCATTATATAAGATGGAATAGAAATTTATTGAGTACCTAGGATCAGATCAATACCAAACTCTATTTCTCTTTTCGGAGGTAAGCCTAGAAGCTCTTCAGGAAATACGTTAAGAAATTCATTTACCACTAAAGATGGATTGGAGAGTCGGTGACTCCGCCTCTATATCTTTCACCCTTACTAGATGAAATATGTATCCTTTGGACACCATCTTCTTTTCCTTAATATAAGAAATAAACTTACCCTTTGGTGTCCTAATAATACCTCTCTACTCAAGGACTGTTTCCTTATGAAAATGGTAATGCCCCATCTATGCTTGGCAATACACTGTGGCATAACAAGAAGAAAATCAATCCACACCCATTATAATATTAAAATCTACGATTTCTAGCTCCTCAAGGTCAGCTAATATATCAAGATAACAAACAGTTACTATACAATTTCGATAAACTCTTCTAGCTATAACAGACTCGCCGAGGTGTATAGATACCTCAAATAGCTTAGCTAGTACTCTGGTGTTTTTTAAACCTTCAAACAATTAATGGAGTGACATATGATAATGTAGAGCCTAGATAATTAATGCATATACCTTATGTGAAAAGATACACAATGTACTTATAACAACGTTAGGAGAAGCCTCCAAATTTTGGCAACCTGCTAGAGCATATGCCCGATTCGAAACACCACTAGAACTAGCTCCCTTAACACCCCTATCACAACCAGTAGAGATCTCCTGACCTCTACCAAAACAAGGAATCAAGGATGATGCTGCAACAGTAGGTCGTGCCAATCATCCATGCCCCTTTTTAGGTAATCTCTCATTATGTATCTGGGTATTCCACACCAATAACAAGTATCTATCCCATACCTACATGCACCTAGATGATTCCTTCCATAATTCTTATAATGTTGTCTAGGAGGTCTTGATTGGATTGTACTCCCCTACTCTCAATACCCTGCTACTTGTGAACCTTGACTCTCACTTCTTTGCCCGAATTGACTTCCCCTAAGCCCTTAGGATCAGGGTGGGGAACTTGCTGTGGAGTAGGAAGGTGATGGTATAGAGGTATATTTAAAAAACAAGGCCTGAATTCCCTTTGAGATGGAGAAAATTGGACGATAGATCTAGCCCTCTTGGAGTGCTCTCTTTCAAGCTCTTGTGTCCTTCTTTGCCTTTGATCCTCCATTTTTGTGCAAATGATTGTATTCTTGCTATATCTATGTCTTTATTCAACACAAAAATAGTGCGATATCTAACCAAATATGGGTCCAATCTATCGACATATCAATGAACTCTATCTTTCATGGTATCCATTACATTAGGAGCATACCTAGCCAAAGAATTAAATTAAAGATTACACTCTCTCTCACTCATGTTCCCTTGATAATTATTTAACAGCTAATCTACACGGGTCTCCTGAATCTCAAATGGAGGATAATGATTAAGAAATATTGTTTTGAATTATTTCCAACTAGTTGAAGGTGCACCTATACCGCTTGATTATTTCAAAGCTTCGTACCACAATATAGCCACCCCGTTTAATCGTTATACTACTAACTAAAGTATTTCTTTACCAGATATATGCATAAAATCTAAAGCTCTTTGAATCTAATCATTAAAGTCTTGTGGATCTTCATTAGGATCTGACCTAGTGAATTGAGGAGGATCCAATTTAAGGAATCCTGTGTACATAGACTAGCTGCCCTATCCACAACACTAGTACCCGTAGTTGGACCATCTTGTCCTTGACCTTTTCCAGCAACTATATGTGTTAATAATTGCACAAAATTCCTCAATTCTTGCTCAGTAGGATTGATAGGTAACTCTGGGGAACTCCTCTCCTCCTTAGCTCTTCTGGAGAAACAGGTGTAGAAGAAGTCTGTGATGCAAATTTGCCTTGAGCCTCACTTTTATCAACATGTCTAGGTGGTGTTTTACTTGTCCCTTCTTCGGCAACAACATCTACCTACTTACTCTTACCCTTACTCCTTCTTGTATTCGACATCTTTACTATGTTGATAAAAAAAATATTCAAGGTTAAATATAAATCAACCTACATTATTGGTACTATCGCACGATCTAAGGAATGAAAAAAAAGAAATAACTTCTAAATGCCTCGTAGCCTTCAACTTAGAGATGTGGTGCACAACATATCCATAAACAAGACTCTACAAAGACACGGCTTTGCAAATGACTCCCTAGGTTTAGCTGCTATGATATAACTTTTGTCATGCCCCAAATCCCATTGGGATGCATAGGCACCCATTTTCGGAGAAACAACTCATAACCCTGTACTTTTCATGCATGTAACTAAGAGATTTAAAGGTACTGCTAATATTTATATGATGTATTGATAAAAACAAACCATGTAAGAAAGTCCAAACCTACATATAAAAGACTTAGCCGTTGGGCCCACAACATTAAAAGAATACAATGCTACCATATATAACTTCAAATTAGTCTGCAAAGCCTCTAAAATACACATGGACTTAGTTAAGGTTGGGAATACCCCCCACTTTGCTAATAACTACTATACAGTACCAAAATCTGTACAATAGACTCAGAAAGCTCTGAATTAACTTGGAACTCACCAATAGCCACTGGATGTCCTATGATTCTACTAGGGTTGTCTACTAGCTGGAGTACCTATACCTATGGTATTAAACATATTGTCCCACAAGGGATGTCAATACAGGTGTGTACTGAGTATGTACGGCATAAAGTAACTATAAATAGGACAAAAACTCACTAAAATCAGTTATCAATATATGATTACAAAGATAAGGATGGAATATCAATGTTATGGGATCGTGTACACTACATCTTTTACTTAGCTTTATTTTTTTTCCTTTGAAAAATTAGAAGGCATGATACAACTGACCATCTGATTAGTGGTAGAAGAGGATGACCCATGCTAGGTATTTTAACCCCTAGGATACGACCGTCATTAGTACATAAATTGCGATCGACCCTTGCTAGGCTTTGCTTTCACCCCATGGGATACCACTCATAATGTTGGGATTGACCTATGCTAGGAGTTTCTTCCTCCCCTAGGATACCACCCAAGAATATATAAAATCACTTAAGATTATTCTTTTCATCCTTAAAGTTGTTGTACTGGTGGTCTTGTATTAGAGTTGGAACTTTGGACCAGTTGAAAAAGGTATGAAAATATGCACTAGATGCAGTAGCAATGAGGTAGGATACAATAAAAATAAGAATATAACATAGAAGTTTAACTAACAGCCTAGGTCATGCTTACTAAGAGAACAACTCATAAAGGTTATTTCTTAAAACACCTATACCATACTAGTATTTTGAAGGCAAAAATGCATAGATTTTGTAACAAAGACTTCTTGAGGTGCTTTAACAACCTAACAAGTAATAATAAGGTTGTTAGCCACCTTGGAGATTGTATGCTGAATTTATGTATAATTTGAAATGAAGAATTCTTAGGAAGCTTGCTTTGTAACAAAGGAGTTAGATTCATGCCAAAGAGTATAGGGTTAATGAACCATACATACCTTGCTGCACAACTAATCACACTCGTACTTAGCGCCCTTCTTTTTTGATTTTTAATCTATAATAGTATAAAACTGGTATTAGCAGCTAATAAACTCATTCATTCTATTTAAACTTACAAAAATAGTAAGTAGGTAGTAACCTACAATTAAAATTATCCAAGGGTATTCTTTCATTCTCATTCTTCTCCAATTACATTCATATGCAATGTAACTTCTTATAAGATTCTCCTTAATAGTTTTGGCTTTATTATACTTCAAAATAGTATACCAAGTAGTGTGGGCAGTAAGCATATGTGACATTCAATTTGGTGGTGTACCACTATACCCTCCTTCCACATTTCATTGGAAACCATTTACAGTGTTCCCCAATATCAACTGAGCAGACCCCAATTTATATACAAAAACGTATGCCAAAACATCCCTAAATATCAATATAGAGACCAAATATTGAACTCACCCTCCCTTGAGTTCTTAACAACATATATACAATCTCTACCAATATATGTATCAAAAAAGTGTAAAAATTGACAGTAGCTATACCTTAATTATAGTGGTAGTATATTATTTTAATGTATATCTCTTCAATAGCTTTATATCCTTGCTCATAAACCAAAAGTGAAGAGAAAAATCTCTTAATTATCATGAATAAAAGAACTGCCAACCTTAAAAAGAGATATTATATAGTTTAATCATGGAGAATATTACTCCTATAGTATTGTTAAGATGTGCTCGTGATTTGTTCTCTTACCTTTAACTTATAAGGAAGTTTTCCCAAGAATCGTAGTGCAATTTTAGGGCTGTTGTATAGCTAAGAGAAAACAAGGAAGAAATTCTTGAAAGCTGTTTTTTTTACTAGTAAAATGAACTAAAAGAGATAGTTTCAGCCCCTTTAAAAGGATTTTCTTTTTGCCAGTTTTTTTGGATGATTTTGGGCCATAAGTTATCAAGTAGGTGATGCACCTACTTTCCCATTATATTGGGCCTTGGCTGCCCTTTCTCCTCTCTTTCTCTCCTTTAAATTATGCCAAAATTAAATCAACTAGGTGGTTGTGTACTTGACCCAATAAACTGTTCAAGAGAGACTTAATAGGTGATGCACCTACTTTGTTCTTATGTTGGTGAAAATTTCAAAGTAGGTGACTCACCTACCAGCTTAAATTAGTTAAGCAAGCACCTTAGTATTTTATAATATTTTAACATCAAAATGCTTATAGTTAAACTTATATCTTATGTACACTTGATCACATCATCCTTTAGATTCAAATTCCAATTTTTGAGCCCAAGTGTTAATACTCTTGTCGACCATAACTTGATCGAACCACGATTCAATACATATGGGAATTCCTCCAAAACAATCTTACCATCACTAATCACCTAGGATATCCGTGCCATTACCTACACCAAAAGTCCATATCAAGTGTCAAATAAATAGAACTAGTACATATGGAATATAAGGTGTTACAGGTCATTTGGGGTAGTCTCTAGTCCCGATTGGACTTAGGCACCCGACACAACTAGTTCTTTATTTATGTCATGTCAGCTTCGTATTAGAGCTCTAGGTTCATTGTTAATTAGGAGTGCACTACTCTGTGCCCATTAGAGACTCTTCTAAGGGTGTGAAACACGCCACTCTCATAAGAGAGAGTATACAAGGAATTTAGGAATGTTTCTCTTTCTTGTATTCTATTTTCAACTGTAGAGTCTAAGGCCCTAAATTCTCCTTTATTTTACTTTTCAGATTAGGCCTTCTTGATGATCTGAAGCTCATGAAATCTCATCTTCCACCCCCTCAAGGATAGTGTTAATGGGACTCGTCCTTATGATAGGGTCTATACTTGGTCTAGGGATTGAATTTCTAATTATCCTGGAGTTTAACAAGTTCTCTCTTGTCCTTCTAAAGATCTGTAGGCTGAAGTGATGAATGTTATGTGTCGTTTGTGTATTCACATGTTGGCATAATTGGTAGCTTTTCAGTTTGAGTATGTTGTTCTTGTTACTCCATCTTCCAAGTCCATAACGGTTGGTTAGTTAATAAGGTTGAAGCCTCCAATCTTTACTGGTGTTAGGGTTAAGAATGATCCTTAAGTTTTTTTAGATGAGGTGGAGCAAATTTTCCATAATATTTATCCTAGTAATGTGGAGAGCAGGGATTTTGCCTCCTACCAGTTGAAAGATATGGCGTACCAATGGTATAAAGAATAGGATCTTAAAAGAGGTAACGATAAAGAGTCATCTTTGTTGGAGGATTTTCCTAATGCTTTTTTTGACTGCTTCTTTCATAGGAGTTGAGGGAAGAAAAAATAAAAGAGTTTTTTAATCTGAAGCTGGGTAAGATATTAGTGAAGGAGTATGCCTTGAAGTTTGAGCAGTTATGAAGGTATGCTCTGGAGTTGGTTTCTAGCATGACGGCCAAAATAAATAAGTTCACTTTTGGTTTATCCTGAGAATTGTTCATAGAAATTAAGGCTTCCTTGTTGAACAAGGAGATAGATATATATCCGTTGATAGTTATAACACCCTAGGTTTTTGGCCCTTAGAAAATTTCCTAGATTTTGGGTCTCTGGACAGTATATGATTAGGGGAATTACTCATACACTGGGATGTAAGTGGTATGGGTTGGTCGAATGCTCACCAATATTAGTTAGTGGGTTAGATTTAGTTTTTGGAATGGATACAACTTTGGTGGTATGAGTCATATCAGTAGATAAAGATTGTGTGGTCACTTGATAAAATTTTAGACTTGGTAACCTAAGTTGGATCTAAGTATAAGTGGATCTCCAATAGCTATAAGCTAGGGTATGAGTCATACCATGGACTCATATAGTGGTAAGTGTTTAGTCCTCTTAGGATTCTATTCTACCATGGGTTTGGATCATGGGTACTAGTCGTATACTTAGATACGACATGGTTGGGGTGAATTATACCTTGGACAGTGTTAGGTCCAAGTGTTATGGCCTTGGGTAAGAGCGCTGGGTACCACTCATATTAGAGGGTATGACTTGTATCAATAGTCGTATCCTTCTAGAGAGATTTTATGTGATAAAAGGGTAATCTGAACATTTCCCTAAATAACCAATTAAGTCCCCATGACTTTTAACTCATTTGGGAGGTTATTTTCCCTATTATTATATTCATAAAAACTTAGAAAATATTCTATAATCCTCTCTAAAGTTTGTGGGGAAAGGAATCATAGGTTTAATCTAAAGGATTAATTTGGAGCTTGTGTTGGTGATTTCTTTCCATCATCTTCTTGTTTAGGATTTTTGGTAATAAATACTTGATTATGGTTTTCCCATGTTATAATTATGCTTTTATATGTTTTAATTTTGGTTTTTGATTATTGATTGTATGGGAATGGTTATTTGGTAATTGTCTTTGATTTTGGAAATATTATGCCCCTAATTTGTTTGGTAAAATGCCTATGAGAATGTTTTCACTACATTGTTGGATTTTAATGAAACTTTTACCTGGTAAACTTTGTAATAAAACCATAAATAGTTAAATGATTTGGAATGGTCAAAATGAAATGGTTTGGGGTTAATAATCATTCTTGTGGGGTACAATAGAATCCTCCAAGTAATCATAAGAATGGAACACTTGTGGGGTATATGGGACTCCCCCAAGTTAATTGGGTAATGTGATCTATAGGTACGTGAGAATCTCATGGTCTCAAACAAGTTTTTCTAGGGACAATACTTACAAGTTTTAGTCAGTATGACAATACCTCAATGTATATCATCGGTTGATAATAATGGTTGGGTTGGTTAGAAATGATTTTAATTGGGCAATAAAACTAGGGTATGATAGCTAACTGTGAAGGTGGCGGTCTAATAAATGAACACTGGAAACTCATGTTTGTTGACATTAGGGTTAAGTCATGGATACCTTATATGATACTACGAGGTACACAAGAATCGTCTAAGTATATTGTATATATGTATCATAGAGGTTGATTGTACTTGGGAATCCCTTAATCTTATTATATCTCTGGTTCATGTATCTATACGCATTGGCGCTTCTTTAGAGGTTAAACTAGACCTATATAGCCCATGGCTGGTTAAGGAAGGTTATGCTACACATACCTAGGTTAATGGTTTTAATGCATGCTAAACTTGGTTCCTTTTCTCGATATGGTTATATATATGTATGGTTAGTATGCATATGGATTACTAGGTTTTACTGGATGGCATTATTTTATCCTTATCCTGAGTTCATGCTAGAGTTCACCCGCTAACCCATCTTCAGGCAGTTGTATCATCATGTGATGTAGGAACCAGCTGTTCAACTCCTTCTGTTTAGCAATCAAACTTTGGGATCAACCATTGGATTGAAGTGGTGACCTTTAATCTTTTTGGAAGGCTTCATTTCTTGGATGATATTTGATACTTTGGTTTATTTATCGATATTGGTTTTGGCTATGATTGGGGCATGTCGCAACAAAATTTTGGTATTCTTTTGGTTAGAGGCTTTTGTGGAACTACTATGACTTTGTATGGGCGGGATTGGTATTGGTGGTAGTGTTAGCCTTTGTATTGGCATTAGTATTTGGGTTGATACAGTAGGCCTAAATTTCTCATTGTTCCATCCTCATTTACTTTGACATTATACATTATTATTATAAAAGTCATATGCTTAAGGTTAGGATTATGGTTTTGTTCGTAATGGTCCTCGATTCGGTATTGAATGGTTGGACTCATTTGGGTGGTAAAAAATATAGACCTATTCTAGATTCTTAGATTATGCAATAATGCTATCTTGTTATATGTTTCGAATTCATCCAACACAGGATATGAGTAAGGTTATTAGATTTGGTAACAAGGGTGGTCCCCTGTCTCGATTGGACTTGGGATGTCCATTATTATATGTCCCCTAGTTAGTTCATGTCAAGTTGGTATCAGAGATTTAGGTTTAAGGTCAAATGGGAGTCCACTAAGACATGTCTAGTAGAGTATCTTTTAGGGGTGTGTAATGCACCACACACATAGGAGAGGGCATCCAGTATTTGTTTTGGTATTTTCAAATTTTGGATTCAGTAATTCAGTAATCGGTATTTGAACGTAGATACCATATACCATACTTATAAATATAAGTTCAGTAATTTGGTAATCGGTAAATTAAATTTTTCTTTTGGTACGGTGTTTGGTAATATCATATTAAAATTTAAGATATGCAAATGTACGTGTAAACTTTGAAGAGTATATTCAAAAGAAACCCTATTTAGAATTATTTTTATTGCTTTTTATAAATTTATTACCAAGGTCTAAGAGATTCTGTGATGTGACTAATACTATTGTTCTTTGGGCTGGTTAGATATATCATATTTTTATATATATACATAATTCAGTATTTGATAAATACCAAAACCAAACTATATTAATATCTTATACCAAATCGAATCTCAAATACCGAAATATTAAAAATTTATTCCCAAATACCATACCAAATACCAAATTACCAAATACCAATTACCAAATTTTTTGGTTTGGTTTGGTAATTCGGTTTTCGGTATTTTATGCCCAGCCCTACACACACATAATGCAGAGGCTATAAGGCATTTAAGAATTTTCCATTTTTCTTGGTATTCTATTTTCAATCTTAGAGTCTAAGTCCTTGAATTTCCTCTAGTCCTTGTTTGTTTGCTTTTTAGATCATGCCTCGATAATCTGGAACACAAAGAAATTCTATTATCTTATCAGGAGATGATGTTGATGGGGTACACCCTACATATGGAGTTCACATTCCATGGTTTCCTATCCCTAATTATTCTAGAGTTTCCCCAATTTCTCATTGCCCTCCTCAAGGTAAGTTGACTCATGCAAAATTTCATCAATAAATTCATATTGTTGCTCAGTTGGTCATTACGCAAGATGAGTGGGATGCATCTGGTGTTTTATTTGTTGAGGCCACAAGGGTTGGCCAGTTTATAAAGATGAATCCTCCTACTTTTATTGGTGTAAAGGTGAAGAAGGATCCACAAGGTTTCCTGGATGAAATAATGAAGTTATTTAGGGTAATGTAGGCCATAAATATGGAAGGGTGAACTTTGTAGCTTATCAGCTCAAGGATATTACATACCAATGGTAAGAGGAATAGGATATGGATAAAGGTGATGTTGAGGAGTTGTCCTTATGGCAGGCCTTTACTAATACTTTTCTGGATCATTTTTTTCCTCCGGAGTTGAGGGAAGCAAAGATGGACGAGTTTGTGAATCTTAAGCAGTGAAGAATGTCTGTTAAGGAATATGCCTTGAAGTTTTATCAACTATGAAGGTATGCTACAGATTTGGTGGATAATATGAGAGTAAGAATGATAAAGTTTACTTCTGGACTATCTCAGTATTTGATCCTAGAAAGCAAAATTACCTTACCAACCAAGGATATAGATATTTCAAGGTTAGTTATCCACATGCAGTAGGTGGAAGATGAAAAAAGGAAACAGACAGAGATTAGGGAAAGGCAGGGTAAGAGGAGCAGGTTCTCTAAGTAGGGTGGTGCTCAATAGCAGGGTGGTCGGGATAGTGGTAAGTTGTCAAAGAAGAAGTGGGTGAGTTCTAGTTCCTTTTCTGCTTCTAGCAATCCTTAAACGAAGCAGTCGGGTGACATACATCCATAGGGTGGTGATAATTTCTGTGTATATGGTGCCAAATTTCATGAAATCAATGCATATTTGGCTTCTTCATGTCCTCTTTAACAATTCTATGGTCGTCCTTATCGGGGCTTTGATGATAAAGAAATAGACAAGTGTTTTAATGTTCAGGAATTGTCTATTTGGTAAGGGTGCTTCAGGAGCGATCAATGCTTTTATTGCTTATCTTCTGCACCTGTACCTAGTGGTGTGGTTTTTGCATCTGCTCCTAATTTTTGCACCGGCATAGGTCAAAACTGTTATACACTCCTGCCACTCGACTGGAATTTGAGCTATCTCCTAATGTCATAACTTGTATGTTACAACTCTTTTCTAGTAATGTCCATTGCTTGCTTGATCTGGTGTCCACTCTCTCTTATGTTACCATTTATGTGGCCATATGTAGTGGTTTTGATGTCAAGGTTATTTTGGATCCTTTTCTAATTCTACCCCGGTAGGTGACTCAATTATTTCTAGAAGAGTTGGTTATTAATAAAAGAATTGGTCCACTCTCTCTTATATTTGTTGCCCTAGATAGGGTGATTGAGTTTTGTATTGATTGAGTTCTGGACACAGGTGCAATATCAATTCCTCCTTATAGAATGGCTCCGGTTGAGCTGAGGGAATTTAAGGAGTAACTTAAGGAATTTCTTGATAAGGGGTTTATTCATCCTATTATATCTCCGTGGCATGCATCGGTGTTGTTCGTGCGCAAGAAGGACGGTTGTCTTTTGATATCCGTAGACTATCGATAGTTGAATAAGGTAACAGTAAAGAACAAGTATCCTCTTCCACAGATAGATGACTTGTTTCATTAGTTGAAAGGTTCCTAGTTCTTTTAAAAGATAGATCTTCGTTCTGGGTATCATCATCTTAATATTAGGGAGGAGTATATCCCTAAGACGGCTTTTCAAACTAGGTATAGTCACTTTGAGTTCTTGGTGATGTCATTTGGGTTGACTAATGCCCCACCAATATTTATGGACTTGATAAACATAGTTTTTTGGCAGTTGTTAGATCTTTTTATCTTTGTGTTTGTTGATGGCATCTTGGTGTATTTTAAAAGTGAGGTGGATCATGCTAATCATTTTCGTATGGTGTTGCAAATCTTTAAGGAACAATGTTTGTATGCAAAGTTCTCCAAGTATGAGTTTTTATTGAATATTATAACTTTGTTCCATCATATTATTTTTAGTGTAGGGATCATGGTTGTTCCTAAAAAGGTGGATATGGTTAAAAGGTGGCCCAAACCCACGACTCCAACTGATATTTATAGCCTCTTGGGTTTGGCTGGCTTTTATATGAGGTTTGTGGAAACCTTTTCGAAGATAGCTATTGAATTAACAAAATTTAATCAGAAGAAGGTCAAGTTTTCTTTGTCGGATGTATGTGATAGGAGTTTTAAGATGTTTAAGGATAAGTTAACTTCGTCTTTGCTTCTGACCATAAAGGTAATTAGAGTTTTATGGTTTATTATGATGCATCTCGAATGGGACTTGGTTGTGTTTTGATGCACTATGAGAAGGTGATTGCCTATGCTTCCATGCATTTATAGTGTATGAAAGGAATTATCGTACTCGCGATTTGAAGTGTTTAGTGGTGGTTTTTACTTTGAAAATTTGGCAGCATTGTTTGTGTTGAGTTCATGTAGATATTTTTCTAATTATAAGATTCTGCAGTATGTGTTCATTCATAAGGAGTAAATCTGAGGCAAAGGAGATTGTTGGAGTTTCTCAAGGACTATGATAAAAGTCTTCACTATCATCCAGGTAAAGATAATGTGGTTGCTGATTCTCTTAGCAGTTTATCCATAGGGAGTTTGGCTCATGCGGGGAAAGAAAAGGAAAAACAAGTGAAGGATATTCTTCGGTTGGATAATCATGGATGTCTTCTATAATTCGAGGATTGTGGTGTGATGGTACAGGTAGTGTTTGGTCATCTCGCAATGCTGAAATCAAGGAGAAACAAATGCTAGATCGTATCTTGACAAAAAATATAGAGTGATGTTGCTGTACAAAAGGTGATGGTCTTTGAGGTCAGTGGTGATGGTACTTTGAGGTACCAAGAGAGGTTATGTGTTCCTGATGTTCACTATTTACAATACAGGATTTTTGCTGAGGTTCCTAAATCACGCTATGTTGTTCATCTTGATTCGACAAAAATATATCATGATCTCAAAGAGGTGTATTGGTTGAATGGCATGAAGAGGGATGTGGCTAACTTTTTATGCAAGTGTATCGTGTGCCAATAAGTCAATGTTGAGCACTTGAGGTCGGGTAGTTTGTATCAAAAAATTTATTTTCCAGAATTGAAATGGGAGGTAATCAATATGGATTTCATTACTAGTATTCCTTAATATTAGAACCAATTTTATTTTATTTGGGTCATCATGGATAGGATGACAAAGTTAGCTCACTTCTTTCTATTGAGGACTAGCTTTTTAACCAAGGACTATGCGAAGTTATATCTTTAGAGGATTTTAAAGCTGCATTGGGTACCTATTTTTAATATCTCTGATTATGATTTGCAGTTTTTATCTCATTTTTATAGGTCTTTTCAGAAAGGGATAGGGATTAAGGTTAGTATGAGTACTGCTTTTCATCTGCAGAAGGATGGGCAAGCAGAAAGGACTATTCACATGTTAAAGGATATTCTTTGGGCACATGTGATTGATTATGTTGGAAATTGGGTTGAGCATCTACCTAAGGTAGAGTTTGCTTACAATAATATATATCATTCTAGCATTTGTATGGCCTCTTTTGAGGTATTGTATGTTAGGAGATTTAGATCTCCTATTAGGTGGTTTGAGACTTGAGAGGTGGATATGTTTTATTTGGACTTGGTTAATCATGTAATGGATAAGGTACTGGTGATTTGGGATAAGCTTAAGGCTTCCTAAAGTCGACAAAAGTTCTATGTTGATGTTAGGCATATACTTGGAGTTTAAGGTTGGGATAAGGTGATCCTGAAGGCATCTCCCATGAACGAAGTAATGTGGTTTTATAAGAAGGGGAAGCTCATTTCCTGATTTGTTAGTCCATATACTATTTAGCAGAGGGTTGGTAATGTGGATTATGAATTTGAGTTTCTTTCTTAATTAAGCTATGTTCATCCGATATTCCATGTTTCCATGTTGAGAAAGTGCATTGGTGATCTTTCTTCGTTTGTCCCTTCATAGGGAATATGTATTTTCTATTCTTTGTCATATGAAGAGGTCCCAATTAAGATAGTGGATAAGAAGGTTTGTCAGTTACAGACCAAGAATGTGGCCTCAGTTAAGGTTCTATAGCGGAACCAATAGGTAGAAGATGCTACATGGGAAGTGGAGGACATAAAGTCCAAGTAACCACATCTGTTTTATGCTCCTACGATTCGTACAGAAGGTAGTTGTTCTTTAACATACTTTTGTTTTCAAACTTTGTTAAAGTAAAGATTAATATATTTGCATCTTTATTTTATAGGTTAAAGGATGGATTGATATTTGATAATGCAAATGAATCATGAATATGGTTACCTTACCTTATCTGTCATTCAGGTATGTATGTTCCTAGTGGGGGAGACTATAACACCTTAGATTTCTATCTCTTAGAAACATTCTAAGATTTTGAATCTCTAGATAGGATAAAACTAGAGGAAACTATTTGTACATTGGGATACGAGTATTACGGGTTGGTCGTATATTGACTAATGTTGCTTGGTGTGTTGAATTTGGTTTCTGGAATTTATACGACTTGGGTTGTATGACTTGTATTGGTAGATACAGATTATTTCGTCATTTTACTTAATCTTAGACATGGTAACATAAGTTGGTACTAAGTATGATTGGCATACCAATTTTTATAACCTAGGGTACGAGTCATACCATAGACTCGTATGATGGTCAGTGTCTATCTTTTTGGGATATTATTCTTCTAGGGGTACGAATTAATGGTAATAGTTGTATACTTAGATATGACATGGTTTGGGGTTAGTCATACCTGTGATAACATTGTGTCTAAAGGAGATGGCCTTGGCTACAAGTCGTGGGTACTATCATATTTGAGGGTATGAATGCTATGAATAGTAGTATCCCACTCATGGGATTTTGGTGCAGTTTAAGAGAGGGTAATCCGGATATTTACTCGGTTAACCTAATAATGCCACATGACTTTTGACTTACTTGGGAGGTTATTTTCCATATTATTCTATTCATAAATACTTAGAAAACACTCTACAATTCTTTGTAAAGTTCTTAGGCAAAGGAAGCTAGGGTTTTATCTTAAGTATTAATTTGGGGCTTCTATTAGTGATTTCTCTCCTTCATCTTCTTTGTTTAATGTATGTTCTCTTCCCTCATTGTTAATTCCAACTAAAGGCATGTTATTTTACATTATTTTCATGGTTTGATTATTGTATGTCTTTGGGTTTAAAGATATAATTTGGGGGTTTTATTTATAAATGCTTGGTTTTCGTTTTCCCATGTATTAATTATGATTTTATATGCTTTAATGGTTGTTTTGGATAATTGGTTATATGGTAATGGTTATTTGTTAATTGATTTTGGTTTTGGAATTACTATGCCCCAAGTGTGTTTGATAAAATCCTTATAAGGATGTTTTCTCTACATTGATGTATTTTAATGAAACTTATGCGTGGTTTAAACTTTGTAATGGAACCCTAAATGGTTAAATAGATTGGAATGGTCAAAATTTAATGGTTTTGCTTTTAACAAACATTCTTGTGGGGTACAATGGAATCCTCCAAGTAATTAAAATAATGGAACACTTGTGGGGTATATGGGACTCCCACGAGTCAATTGGATAATATGATTTATGTGTACATAAGAATTCTCTATCTCAAAAAGGTTTGGATTGGGACAATACTTACAAGTTTTTATTGGTATGATGATACCACTATGTATGGCCTCAGTTTATAATAATGGTTATGTAGGTTTGAAAAGTTTTTAATTTGGCAATGAAGGTGGGGTGTGATAACTTTCATCAAGGTGGCAGTCCAGCTGATGAACACTGGAAATTCATATTTGCTGACATGAGGGGTCGATCAGGGCAACCTTATATGATACTACGAGGTACACGGGAATCCTTTAAGTACACTGTACATATGTATCATGAAGGATAAGTGTACTTAGCAATCCCTTACTCTTATTATATCTCCGGTTTGTGCGTCTACATGCATCAGGCTTGTTTAGGGGCTTACACTGGTCCCATATAGCCTGTGATTGGTCAAGGACGGTTAAGCTACACATACCTAGGTTAATGGTTTTAAATGCATGCTAAACTTGATTCCCTTTTCCCAGCATGATTATATATATATATATATGTATGGTTAGCACGAATACGAACGGTTAACTTAGTTTTACTAGATGGCATTATTTTATGCATATCCTAAGTTAATTTTAGCATTCACCCGCTAACCCATCTTTGGGAGGTTGTATCCCAGCGCGATGCAGGATCCAACTATTTACTCCTCTTACTTAGAAATCGGACTTTGGGATCAGCAATTGGATTGAAGTGGTAAGCTTCCATCATTTCAGAAGGCTCTATTTCATGGATATTATTTCATACTTTTGTTTATTTATGGATATTAGTTTTGGCTATAGTTGGGGGATGTCGCAAGTGCATTTTGTTATTCTTTTGGTGAGAGGATTTTGTGTAACTACTATAGGCTGGTATGGATGGGATCGATATTAGTTTCATCCTTGGTATTGGCATTGGCATGGGGGATGATTTTATAGGACTAAATTTCTCACTGTTCCATCCTATTTAATTTTTTGCTAATATATAATTATTATGGAACTATATGGTTATGGTTTGGGTGGGTAATAGTCATCGGTAGGGTATCGGATTGTTAAACTCAATTGGGTGGTCACAGATATACACCTATCCTAAAGTCTTGGATTATGTAATAACACTATCTTTTTATATGTTTGGAAATTATCTTAATCAGTAAAAGCATAGGTCATTTGGGTTGGGTAATGGGGGTGTTCCACTGTCTCTATTGGACATAGGATGCCCATTATGATAAGTCCTTCGATCGTGTCGTGTCAGTGGTATACATAAAGCAGGTTGAGGAAGAGAAGAAGAAGCAGGCTAAGTTGCTGGAGGGGTAAGGCCAGAAGTGTAGGTTCTCTAAGTAGGGTTGTGGCTAGCTGCAGAATGGCAGGGGTGGTGGTAAGTGGCCCAAGAAAAACTGGGGCAATTCTTAGTCTTTGTCGATGGCTAGTGCTCCCTTCCTAAAGCCATCAAAAGATAGGCGTTTCCATGGTGGAGATAACTTTAGGGTACATAATGCCATATCTTAGGCTAGTTGGGCTTAATCAGCTCCATTATACCCTCTTTGAAGATTTTATGGTCGATTGCATTGGGTATTTTATGATGAAGCGAGGGACAGGTGCTTCAACTATGGAAAACTAGGTCATATTCTTTAAAACATTCCAATTGATAAGGTTTCCTCTGGGGAAAATAAGGTTCCTGTTGCATTTTTGTTGCTCCGACACCAAAGGGTACACCATCTACTTCCGACGCTGGTTGGAACCGTCTCTATGCTCTTATTACCAGACAAGAGTCTGAGGCATTACCTTAATGTCTGGACTGGTATGGTGAAACTCTTTCTCATGATTTCAAATGTTTAGTTGATTTAAGGTCCACTCTCTCTTATGTGATCCCATTTGTCGCTGTGCGTTTTTATTTTGGTCCCGAGTGTGTTTCAGACCGTTTTTCTATTTCCACTTCGATAGGTGACTCTATGACTGCAAAAAGAGTTTATAGGTTGTGTATGGTATTTGTTGGTAGTAAAGAAACTATAGTGCATCTGTTTTAATTAGATATGGTAGATATGATGTCATATTAATGATGGATTTGTTGCACTCGTGCTATGCATGTCTAAACTATCGAATTAGTGATGAATTAGTTGTACTCGCGCTATGCATCTCTAGATTGTCGAATCCGTAAATTTGTATTTAAATTTCCTAATTAGTCGGTTATTGAGTAGAGGTGTGGTTCTCTAGATCCTAAAGGGAGGTTTATATCATATCTTAGAGCTTATAGGTTAATCTCTAAGGGGTGACTCTATTATTTGGTCTGATAAAGATACTTACTCGGAGGGTCCTTATTTGCATTTAATCCTAGTGGTTAATGAATTTCCTAAGGTCTTCCATGATTACCATTACGGTGTTCCACCTAATTTGGAGATTGAGTTTTGAATTGATCTTATTTTGAACACTCGTCCTATTTTTATTTCTCCAAATAGAATGGCTCTAGCTAAGTTGAAGGAGCTTAAGGAGAAGTTAAAGGATTATTTAGATAAGGTTTTGATCTATCCTAGCAGATCTCTATGGGGTGCACCAGTCTTATTAGTGCATAAGATAAATGGTTCCCTTCGGATGTGTATTGATTATTGATAGTAGAATCAGCTGACGGTAAATAATTACACTCTTCCAAGGATAGATGATTTGTTTGATTAGTTGCAGGGTGCAACGTTTTTCTCCAAGATTTATCTTTAATCCGTGTATTATCAATTAAATATTAGGGAGGCGGATATCCCTAAGACTGCTTTTCATACATGATAGGCATTTTGAGTTTTTAGTTATGTCATTTGGGTTGACCAATGCCCTGGCGGCATTTATTTATTTGATGAATAAGGTCTTCCATAAGTTTTTGGATTTATTAGTCATTGTATTCATGGACGATATTTTAGTGTACCCTAAGAGTGGGGTGGATCATATCGATCACCTCCGTGAGGAGCTATAGTCCTCGAAAGAGCTGCAATTATTTGACAAGTTTCAAAATGTGAATTTTGGTAGAACGCTATCACTTTTTTGGGTTATGTTATTTCAAGTGATGGGATCATGGTAGATCCGGCGATGGTTTTCGTAGTTAAGAAGTTGGCTAGACCCATGACTACAACTGACATTCAGAGCTTCTTGGGTTTTTCTAACTACTATATGAGGTTTATGGAGAGTTTTTGTTCTATAGTTACCCTGTTCACTAAGTTGACTATGAACAAGGTAACGTTCTTGAGGTCTGATTCTTGCGAGGGTAGTTTAGAGAAGCTAAAGGATAAGCTAACTTTGGCTCTGATTTTAATTTTGCTTGAAAGCACTGATTGGTTTATGGCTTATTGTGATGCATCCCGTGTGGGGGTTGATTACATTTTGATGCAGCATAGAAGGGTTTAGCTTATGCCTTTAGGTAGTTGAAGGTGAATGAGAGGAATTATCTGACCCATGATTTGGAATTGTTAGTTGTAGTGTTTGCACTAAAAATCAGGCATTACTATTTTATATGGAGTGCATATGGAGATCTTTTCAGATCATAAGAGCCTGCAGTATGGGTTTACTCAGAAAGAGCTTAACCTCAGGCAAAGGATATAGCTTGAGCTTCTCAAGGATTATGAAACGAGTCTTCACTACCATCCAAGTAAAGTTAATGTGGTTACTGATACTCTTAGAAGGTTATCAATGGGGAGTCTAGCTTATGTGGATAAGGAGAAGTGGGAGTTGGTGTTGGACATTCATCACTTGGCTAAACTTAGAGTTCGTCTCTTATACTCTAGGGATGGTGGTGTATTTGTACAGGAGGTGGTACGGTTGTCCCTTTGTGCTAAAATCAAGGAGAAAGAGATGTTATATCCTTTCTTGATGAGGAATAAGATAAATGTAGGTGGGCAGAAGGTGATGGCTTGTGATATTAGTAGTGATCGTACCTCGTGGTACCAAGCGAGGTTATGTGTTTCTGATTATGATGGTTTGCAAGAGAGGATATTGGCTGAGGCTCATGAGTTTTGCTATGTTGTTTATCCATGTTGCACGAAGATGTATCATAGTCTTAAGGAGGTGTATGAGGGGAATAATATGAAATAGGATATGGCTAGTTTTATGGCTAAATGCATGGTGTATCAATAGGTGAAAGTTAAGCATATGAGGCCCAGAGGATTGTATCAAAAAATTGAGTAGCCAGTGTTGTAGTGGGAAGTGATCAATAGGTATTTTGTTATTGGTCTTCCTCGGTCGCATAATTAGTTTGATTTAGCCTGGGTCATTGTGGATAGTATGACAAAGTATGCTCACTTTTTGCCTGTGAGGAATAACTCTCGACTGAGGATTAAGCGATGTTGTATACCCATGTGATTGTGAAGTTGCTTGGGGTTCCTATTTCTATCATCTTGGTATGTAGTTTTTATCTCACTTTTGGCGGTTATTTTAGAAAGGTTTGGGGACCAAGATGCATCTTAGCACCGCTTTTCACCTGTAGTCTGATGGAAAAGGGGAGAGAACTATTGAGATGTTAGAGAATATGCTTCTTGCTTGCACGATTGACTATGGTGGCAGTTGGGTGAAGGATTTGAGTCTTATTGAGTTTGCCTTCAATAATAGCTACCATTCTAGCATTGGGATGGTTCTGTTTGAAGCTTTGTATGGTAGAGGTGTAGGCCTAAAATTTGGTGGTTCAAGGTTTGTGAGGCAGAGATATTTGGCCTAGTTTTAGTTCACCAACCCATGAAGAAGGTTAAAGCGATTCAGGATAGACTTAAGGATTCCTAGAGTCACCAAAATCCTTATGTAGATGTGAGGCATAGGGAGTTAAAGTTTGAGGTAGGGGAAAGGGTGTTTTTGAAGATATATCCCATAAAAGGAGCAATACAGTTTGGTACGAAGGGAAAGCTCTGTCCTAGGTATGTTGGTAAGTACTTGGTTTTGAAGAGGGTTGGTAGTATTGCATATGAGTTCCAGTTGCCTTCTACTTTGATCTTAATTTATTTGGTATTCTATGTTTACATGTTGAGGAAGTGTACGTGTGATCAGTCCTTAGTTGTGCCTACCAAGAATATTGGTATTTCAGATTCTCTGTCTTTTGAGGATGTCCCAGTGGAAATCTTGGATCTACAGGTTCATCGGTTGCAAACAAAGGATGTGGCCTTGGTAAAGACTCTATTGAGGAACCACAATATTTAAGAGGCTACTTGTGAAGGTCAAGAGGACATGAAGTCCAAGTATCCGTTCCTGTTTCCTATTCCCGAAATTCGTGCAGAAGGTATGTGTTTTTCATAACATCTTTGTTTTCTAACATAAACAAATAAAAGATTGATTTCCTTGAATCTTTGTTTTCTAACTTAGTTAAGGGTCAGAGTAGAGATGTTGGGGTTTAAATAATGCTTGTACTGCCTTGTTCCATCATTTGAAGACAAATAATCCAAGTTCGGGAGAATTGAAAAACCCTGGGTTTTGGCCCTTAGAAATTTCCTACGCTTTGAGCTCAGTATTCTTGTAACGACCAACCATACGAGTTGTATGGTGTGGGTACGGATCTAGGGACCCTAGTCGTATATTTGTCTTCATGATGATAGCAAAGTTTTTTCCTTAGTATGAGAAGACTCCATACGAGTCGCATGTTCATGATATGAGAAGTATAGTTCCCAATCGTATGTTGTCAATTGTGTAACCTAGATGTCTTGCTTAGGGTATCACTTGAAGGATATTAGTCATATGGTGATGGTAAGAGCTAGGCCAAGGGTGTCATATGTTTGACAGAATGTGGTGTCTAACTTTCTAATCAAGTTACGAGTTAATGGTACCACTCGTATGATGTCGATATGAGTGGAGGGGTCCAATCATACCCTCCTGTGTTCTTTTTACAACTTTTAATCTAAGGGTATTTTTGAGATTTCCCACCAAAACCCCTTAAGACCTCAAACCTTATAACACTATTTGGTCCCTCTTTCTACACTTTAAAAGATAAAAATACTCTTTAAATTCTCTCTAAAAATATCTCAAGAAGATTGGGCTAGGGTTTTTCCAAGGTTGTTATCTAGAGGATTAAGGATCAAAATTTCTCTTTGAATCTTCGTGACTAAGGCATGTTACTCCTCCCACATTGTTAGTTCAACTAAAAGCATATTTTAATGAGTTGTTTTCATGGTATTAATGAGGATTTGTTTGGTGTTTTGAAACAGATGTTGGGGGTTTTAGTTGTTCATGGTTTGATAATATTTTCCCATGTTTTTCTTATGGTTTTTGTTATAATTATGGTTTGAACATGTGCTTTCATGGGAATGGTCAATTGATACTTTATTTGATTTTGGAAACTATATGCTATCAACATGTTTGTTAAAATGCCAATGAGAATAATTTTGTCACATAGTTTGACTATTCTTAAAATCTTTGCATTGCATAATATGGTAATGGAACTTAAATTCGTTTTGTTGGTTTTGAATGGATTGGAAAGTCCTTGGTTTCCATGGCTTTGGTTTAATTGGAGACATTGTGGGGTACATGGGAATCCCCTATATGTTTGCTAATGACATTGCTTGCAAGCTATAGTCGGTATGACGACACCACTTCAATAATTATGTACATCACCTCACTATCCTCAGCAATAATGAAGTCAAACATTCGAGTTTTTCACCACATATAGTACTGTCCATTAAATCTAGGTGGCCTAGTGGTAGATTGCACTTTTTCCAGGTTAGGTGGAGTAGCCATGCTAACCAAATCACTTTAGATGTTAAATTTTTACAGTGAACTGGCTCTGATACCAACTGTTAAAACCTTGGGGGTTGCACCACATTGTGAGGGACCAGGTCCTTCAAAATTAGTCATAGGAAAAAACATAGTAAAACAATCATGAATATAACATAGTGCAAGAAATGTAAAGAACACAAGATATAATGTGGAAACCTCCTTGGTATAGGGAGGAAAAACCACCACTTACTTTCATAAGCACCCAAAAGTTCACTATAATCAACCTTTTAACTTCAGACTCAAACTTAAACCTAACACTAGGCTTCTTTTGTTTGTAATAACTCTACTACAAGCTCACCCTGACAACTCTGCTATGACTCCCTAAAAAATGATTAACTATATTCAGTATCAAGATTATGGAACTCTACCTGAGCATTCTAAAAGTGAAAAGAAAAGAGATTTACTCTTATAGAATAAGTAATTCAGTCCTAGACTCAAGATGAACTCAAGAACACTTCCTATTTTAGCATGCACGACAAAGGAGATCTTGAGAAATGTTGAAGATTAAGTTTTTTCCTTTTTCTCTCTTCACTTTTAAAATTTTCAAAAACTACTTGATTAAGAATCATCCATTTCCTTTTATAGTTCAACGATAATTAGAATTGAAATACAATTAGACTAGGTGTCCTAAATAGTACAAGCAACACATGCCTAATTTGTTACACAAGAGAACAAAATTGTACAAACGTGCCAACTGTAACTATTGCCTTGAACATCTCAGGACCTGGTCCCATGTAGTCATCCGCTAATTATCAAAAATAGATACTACAATGAGAGCAACCATTTTTTCTTGAAACATTTTTTCTACTCCTCATTTCATGTGTTCATGCTCCTCATCCAATTTCATTTGTAAATCTAGATCCATATCTTTATTCCAATTGGTAGCCATTTGGTCATATTCTTCTTGCAACTTTCTTTCCATGACAAGTTTCATCTCTTGATGCCTACTGTCATGCATCTCTTGGAACATACTTTCTACTATTGAAGACATATTGGCCTCTATATCTGTCTACTATGTTTAACTCATTTATGAGGTTTGTTCCAATATCCTTTTCCCCGATCATATCACAATCTTTCACGAAGAACCAATGATAAAATCTCATCTCTAGTCATGGGATGCTTTATTTTTTTTCTGTTGTTCGACAACAAGTTGCTGAAGTTGTCCCTATAATAATTCATAACTATATTCATCCATGTATAACATATAAAGTGTAACTTATAGTACATTATAAAGGTAATATGGCTATAACTTTAGAAAAGTAAACTAATCTATTGGGATACTGGACCCAACCATACACGTTCTTCATTAACATTCTTACGAGTATTTGTCAACAATATCAAGAGGAAAATATAAGCAAAGAATTATATAAATAACAAAGAATTATATGTTGGTTACAAATATAATGTATTTTCACTATAGAGTCCTCTACTTCTGCAAATGATGTTATACCACAAGAATGTTTAATTATTTTTTTATCTATTTCTTTTATTTCTCTCTCTCACGACCTGCACGTTAAGAGATTAAGAAATCTCTAATCAATCAGCAAATAATTATTCTTATTTGAAAAATTCTTATTATTTATTAAGTTACCTTGAATTTATCACTACAAAAAGGTTCCACTAGGTGCTTCTAGTCATCCAACTCAACATCTTCAGTCGACAAGACAATCTATATTTATCATTGCTATAGCTTGAGTATATATATGTAATCGATCTTTCCATGCTATAAAGAGTCTTTGCATAGTTCTTATCACAAAACCTTGCAACTTACGATCTAGCAGCCCATTTCAAACATCAAATTTATCCTACAGACAGATAGATAAATCCTAAAATTTAAATGCGATACAATATTAAGAATGATTACCCTGACCCTAAACCACATTGCATCTCATCCTTTAAAACTATCTTCTGCCAATTTCCATCTCGAAATGAGATAGTGGTTCTCATGGTCCAACTAGATAAAGTGACAATATCAGCTCCAAAAACCACAGCTCTAGAAATGTCATTGGGAATCATAATTTTAATTTTTCCTCCATGTTTAATCATAATATCCACAATTTTAGATTTGTATTTCCCTCTACGTTTCTTCTTATTGATGTAGGAAACAGCAAACCAAAAAATATATTTTTATTTAAAACAATATGAACTTATATTGATACAACATGGCCTTATCCGAATATTGTTGTGATGGACCCAGTACTCTTAGACTAGACGCCATTATGCATAAAGATTGAAGACAATCAATATCAAGTGAAACTTTTTTAATGGATTATTAGTATACAAAGTTTTCAATCAAATATTTAAAGTGTGTTAGGCTAAGGGTGAGGCTCATAATAATAAACACAAAATATAGAACCCCTGAAGCATGTTAGGACAGAACTTAAAAAGTTAAATACTAGATATTTTTTCTAATATCAAAGGAAGAATAGATGTGTGAGAAAGTAGCTGAATCAAATGCAATAGAACATAACTAAAATAGGATATCCACCGCATTATTATGACATGAAAAAGGATCTGAAGCAGGCAATAGTTAAGGAATGTATAATAAAGCATAAATCAAGAAACCAAAGGATAAAGCTTGGGGAATTTAATTGTAGCTACTTTTTAGCATTTGTAAAGAGTAGAATGGCATAAAATTGGATTGATCCCTTAGTTGATAGTATAGGCAAAATGATCACAACGGAAGAGAATATCACAGAAAAGGCGATAAGATTCTTTATACAATTATTAGGGACAAATGCTCAAAAACTTACAGAAACACATCTTGAGGTTATAAATAAAGGGATAAAGCTAACTAGATCAGAACAATTGATGTTGATTAGGCCAATCAATAAAGTGGAAATTCATGATATAGTCTAAAGTATAGATAATTAGAAGGCTCCAAGAGTGAATGGTTTTGATGGATTTTTTAAAATGAATCATGGGAATTTATAGGAGATTATATTACAAACATAGTGATGAAGTTTCTTGAGACAAGCATGATGTATCAGCCAATCAATTGTACCTCAGCCACATAGATCCTGACTACTTGGATTTCCAAGAGGTGTTTGTAAGAGGGATTATGGAGTGCGTCACAACACTATTTTATTTAATTCGTATTAATGATAAGACTAGTAACCCCTTTCCTACAGTTTTCTATTGATAATCATTCATAAAAATGGTCTTAAAATTATTATCATGAAAGTTATGGAGGGATTAGGTAGTCTAATGAGGAAATATTTGCAAAACAATTGAATTAGAGGATTCAATATAATAAACAGAGCAAATGAGAATATGGAGTTGGCATATATATTATATGCTAATGAAATATAGTGTTCTATGAAACAAATAAGGAATAATTGTGTTATTTAAGGGTGATTGTTGCTGATTTTTAGGCTTGTTGTGAACTCATTGTTAACTTGAGAAAAAGTAGAATCTTTCCCATCAAAGAATTTCAACAGTTACAAACACTAGAAAAAATCTTGAGGTTCAAGGTTAAGAAGATACCAACAGTATATCTAGGCATGCCAGTAAAGTAACAACCACTTATAGAGTTTGAGTTTGGAGGAATATCAAAAGCTTTGGCTGGAGCTAAAGTTAATACAACAATTAAAGTTGGGAGAAAGGATAAAGTTATATTCTTGAAACAAGATTGGACTTTTCAAGTATCTCCTCTAAGTTTCTTTCCTGGACTTTGTTCTATCAATGTGAATCCTAATAGTTGAATTAGTGAGTTGCGGTCTCAAGATGGGTAGAATTTGGTTATAAGAAGATTTTTAAATGATTGGGAGATTGAAGGGATATTTGAAATACTGAATAAGATATAAGGCTTTCCAATATGTGATCTAACTACAAGAATTTAGTACCCAAGATAATGTAACTAAAGATATTTAAAAGGGTAGGTTATTGGATGAAGATCAATACTTCAAATATTGTAATACCCCTCGAGATGCTTGATGGGTATCCACCCTTTCGTCTAATGCTTAGAAGTTCTAAAGCAATTTATTTTACACTAAGTACAAGTGACATGGCCATTTTAAGAAACTGAGATATTGAATATTTTTTTGGTCTTACCGAGTCCAAAATATTAATTTATGAGTTGAAATATTACTAGGGATGTTAAAAGGGTCATTCGGAAGAGTTTTGGAATTTTCTAAAGAGGTTTGGGATGTTTTTATACCACGGAGGAAATATGACTCATGAATTTCAACGTGCCATAGAGACTGGCCTTCTACGATAAATGGCATTGCATGGAGATTATTCTCCACGATGAACAAAGTGTTATGGAGGATAGCGTCCATGATAGTATTCGCGACACAGAGAATGTGCAATCCTTCAATTTTCATTAAATGGTGAGGTTAATTATGGTCTTTTCCCCTCTCTCTAAACACCCATTTGATGATTTAAAACCTAAGAGGGCTATTATTTGCCCTATTCTTCATCAGTTAATGATATTCAATTGTCTTCCATCCTGAAGAACACAAAAATCAAAGCTTTTTCAAAGAATTCAACCATCCAAGGTCTCAGTTCCAATTTTTTTTTCACGAATTCAAGCAACTCAAGTATGTGGGGTATTAATCAATTGGTCCCTTTAACCCATTGAGTCCCAAGAATCATTTCTTTGTTAAATATAAACTCTTTTCCCTCTTTTCATGAAATTTCAATACTAATTTTGAATTTAGTCTCTTTTCTCTTACTATTTTTTAATACAAACCATGAAAATGTGTTTCACCTTGAGAATTATACACTTGCATGGTTTATAATCCCAGTCATCTATGTCATGATTAGTTGACACCATGTTAATTTATCAATTTATGAATTTAACCATGTGAGCATGTTTTCCTTATAAATGAGGATCTTTCCATAGCTATAATCATGGTTTTCAGCAGTTATTGATATACTCTTTGTTTTAGTTCTCTAAATCATGAGTTTCCTACCAACGTTTTAAATGATGTTATCATATTTAAAGTATTATTCAATGATTGAGGGTTATGAATACCTGATACATTGATAGCAATGCATATTTCAGATATTTATGTTACCAATCAATCAGACAATGTTTGTATCATTATATTCCGCCTATGATATTCATGCTAAGCAATTATCAGTACCAAATAATATTTATTGAATAATATTTATACTAGTGTTATTCAGTTAGGCGTAGCACTATGCATCAAGTGAATGCAGGGATGGCGGCTCCTCATAAGTTAGGCATGAGTTGTTAGTAGAAGACTCTAAGTTATAGACCTACGATGCCATCATAGATTATGAGGGGTCCCCCATCTGTAGAGGCATGGCACCCTCGTCCTCTGGGACACTAGGTTAGTGGATCCACATTGTCAACCATTTGTTGGTACCCCAAGCATGGTACCAACACCCTTCCAACTAGGGTTATAGGTTGTACCCTAATTGTCTCAAATTGGGGAATGTCTATTGTAGTTAGCTTCCACAATCTCAGTTCAATATTTAGACCATATTAGATTAGGTTTGCATGACCAAGTGTTCAGTTTATTAATCATTCAGTTATTCAGATTATTGCAGGATATGCTTTAGTTGGTCTTGCATTCATTTCACATGTTCAGGCATTTAAACTCCGTATTTTTAAGTATCTTAGTTGTCCCTATCTCACATACTACAACATTTAAAGTCATGATCGTATACTATATTTTGCCCTATGTTGTGTTATAACATAGTTTCAGATGCTTAATTCCAAGATCGCCCTTAGTCACCTTAGTGCAACTCAGCAGAAGTTGTGGTTTGTCATTATCTTTCAAGGACAAGTTAGCTGCAGTTACTTTTAGTAATTCCTTTATATGAATCAGTTAAGAATTAGTTGGGGGTTTATCCCATCAACTCCTCCAGTTTTAGAGGCTATTAAATGGTTAAACTTGTTTTTAGTTTTTGTTAGTAGTTCAGACATGTTGGGTTTTATTTTAGTATTATATTGTAATACTATTTCTATCTATTAAGCTTTTGAATATGTTGCTTTATCAATATTTTATTGAGTTTTTACAATAGATACCAGATCATGGGGTAGATTGGGGTCACTTGAGGCCTTAAGCACCTTGTTACGATTAGGGGGTAGTGTCGAGTCATGACAAACTTGGAGTAAGATTCAGGTTTTAAAGTGTACTATGGTGTCTAAAAGTTGTGTTGAATAGAGTTTTATGCATACGTGTGAAGCACGCCACACTTATGGACATGAGGCTAATATTTTAGGGATGTTTCCCTTCTTTCAGTGTTCATGTCATGCAATAGAGTGTAAGCTCTATTAAACTTTTCGTTCTAACTTATTCTCTAACATTTACAAAAAATTCCTCCAAGAAGGGCTAATGGAAGGAGAAATAGGAACCAACGCACACCACTACCTATCCTCGAAAACCATTTCAATGAATAAATAGGTCCCCTATGTGGAATTCAGGGATCTTTCACAGCCTTACCCCAATCAATGGATGTTTGGAACAATCAGCTGGCCATTTTCCCAATTAATCTAGTTGTAAATATGAATGCAGCTAGGATACGAGTCTTCACTCCAATGAATTCTCCATTATTTTCAAGATCTATGTATGAGGAGGATCTGCAATAGTTTATGTATGGTGTGTAGAAAGTGACAGATATTTTAGGTGTCACTACGAGTGAGAGTGTTGACAGATACGCCAAAATTACAATATCTGATAAGAGTGTAAGCGGTTATTGTCGAATATATAACTTAACTAGGTTGGGGTCGAATCCCATAAAAAATTTGGAGCTAATTAAGTTTGATACAGATTAGTTGAATTTTA
Organism: Capsicum annuum; assembly: GCF_002878395.1. Taxonomy (NCBI): domain Eukaryota; kingdom Viridiplantae; phylum Streptophyta; class Magnoliopsida; order Solanales; family Solanaceae; genus Capsicum; species Capsicum annuum. The sequence continues at coordinate 99,751 of NW_025888801.1, read as the reverse complement.
ATCATTTGTTTCCATAAAACAATAGGGGGATTTGGTTCAGTTCAGAAATTAATGGTTTCAGCTTATCCAGATGAGATATGTGTGGTAGTATTCAAATTCAGAGATATAACAAGCTAGGGTTATGTCCACCTTGTAGTTTTCAATACTTTCTAATTATGGGCTTTATGAATTCATACATGCGTTGTGCTGACAGAGAAGCGCATTGTATTTAATAACATAATCCGAGTATTTCTCAACCATCAGGGACTAATTCACTTTAGTTCTCTCAAATCAAAAGTATTAACAAGAACAATACAAAATCTCAAAGTATTTAATCCTGTTAAGGCATTAACATATGTTATAGGGGTTGGAAATCCAATTTTCTTATCAGTGCTCTCCTTTTCGAAAAACAACCTTTCTATCGAACAAGTTTTGTTTTAAGGCACATCCTATATGTTTGCAACCACGAGAATTCAAGATAAACGAAGAGAGATGATATAAGAAAATACATGATAAATTCAAAAACCCAAGGTAATAGATTGTATGTTACATGGCTTCCATAACCTTAACTAATAAACTTAGCTACTCATGAGTAAAACGGAAAGCACAATAGAAATATTCATCATAACAAAAAGTAAACACAATCTTGGTGGACAAGATTAAGTAGCATTTGTTTCTTAGTGCTAAGCTGCTAATCTCAGTTCAAAAATAGTCTAGAATAATTAATAATATGTCAATTGTCAGCATCAAGTAGTTTTAATAATTTTCCCTTATAATTGCCTTCAAAGTCCTTAGAATAACATTAAATGAAAAATTAGTCTTGGACATAGTTTTTACGTGCAACATTCGGTCCAGACCGCTACTTCTCTTGTGTGATATGCCACCCGTATTCCATAGTCCCATTATGTCTCCGTCTACCTCATTAATACTTGATGTCATGCTAATCACATAGGTTAGTTCAATTACATTAAAGTAGAGTAAGAACATAAGAAACTAGGCACTTTGTTCTCCAAACTTAGATAAAATATGGGTAAGTTATGCTGCTTAGGCATATAAATACACCCAAGATCACCACCACACACTTAAATCTTTGTTCATCCTCAAACAACTTATCCATTTATGCATACTACACAAGTCTTCACTCCCAGAAAGGAAAAACAAGATGCTCAAATAGGCTCACACAACAATTATGAACAAGAAATAGATTCATGAATCACAACAAGAGGCAACCTACCCTTAAGAACAGACTCATTAAGTTGACAAATTAATGCATACTATTTAAGCAAAGAAATCATATAAGTTACCCAACCTTCATCAACCATGTTCCCTCACAACAAGAAAATTACCCTTAATCACTCACAATCATGCAATTTCTAACACAATGGGTACTAGAATTAAGTGGTGCTCACTCTCAAAAGGAATTATCATATTACAACTGATGACCATATGCTTACCCATAGTGTAGTGCTCCACTAATATCAGAATGCTAAGATTAGGATCAAATAGGTCTTTTACGGGTTGTAAACTAAGAGATGGTAGGAACCCTTTTAAATAGAAATAATAACTATTTTCCTTAATTTCTTTAAGACACTATATTATGCAATTAATATCATTCTCTAACAACCAATTTCCATTTTACTAGCTTCACAGATTCGGTTTTCACCCCAACTTGTTAAGCTCACTTAATAACACTATGGTGGGAGTATGCAACTCTTTGAATGTTTTTTTATTTGCACCGATTTCACGTTATGCACCCCTATGATAGCCACCCTTAACTTAAGCGATTTACCTTAGTTATGGTGCACAATGTCCATGAAGAAACAAGGCCAAAACCGGTTCATTGTAACATGTCTGAGCTAAAATTTGGAAATTTTTCAACAATTTTTCCTACTCCCAATCACAACAATTTTACACGCTAATAAATAGACTTTGGGGCATCAATTTCACCTTTTTCCTCTTATTTGTCAAACTCCTAACTCAAATTAATTTTAAACTAAAGCGCTTAGGAGCTTTTGGATCAAGTAAAAGTCAACCAAAAAAATGATTAGGCTACTAATGAGGTTACCAAAGAACAAGATAAAATCTCAACATGGCTAGCTAAGATAATGCACAAAGGTATATCAAAAGAAGGTAGGAACAATTTCTGTCAAAGAAATGCCTAAATCATCCCCTACTCTCACATTCTTAGATTCACTTTACGCACGCACCAGGAAAGTTCTAGCATTATTTGCAACAAGGAATATACAACAGTCTTACATACTCATGGCACATGGTCAACTCGATTAGGAGCATTATAAATTCTCTACCCAACAATTAAATGAATTCAATTAAGGCCAACTATCACAATAAAATTACAACTAGAGCCTAGGTGTTTCAAACATAATAATCCATCAAATCATTCTATAATGCCATATGATCCACAAGAATATTTACATGCAATAGATGACTAATTATCTCTTAAGAGATCGTCATCTATCCATCATCGAGAAAAGCACCTAGCTATGACTAAATTAAACAAACATCTAATAAGAAATAAAATAAACAAAATAACTAATCCTATCAACAAAGTATACTAAAGAGAAGGTACTATTTACTTACAAAACAAGTAGCCAAGTAACCAACCACCCCACACTTAAGGTAAGCACTATCCCTAGTGCAAACAACAAGATAAAAAACCTAGCCAGTAGTACTCCTCATCCATATTGGACGTCAACCTACATGAAGATAATTATCAGAGCCATTTTTCCTGTATTCATCATATCATCCACGTCAGCCACACATAATGAAACTAACTGCAATTAAGATGAGAATGGTAAAGTCACCACCACACAGTTAAATTGTTAGTATGAACAAATTAAGTGGAGTTATTGGGTACTCAAACTTCTTTGACATACACTATGACATGGTGCACCAACATTAATCATAATACAATTCACTCACTTCAATTCCCCCAATTTTATTTCAATGAAATAATTTTTGAACAAAGTTATGCCTTAGAGCTTCAACGTATCAATATACACAAAACACCATCACTTTCACACGATTTTACCAAAACCATGTTCCATCAAGTAACTTGTGATATAATGCCCACACAACTAAACTATGTTAGACATCAATAATTCAATCACAAGCGAAATCTCAAAGTACTATAACAATAGTGTCGACTACAACAATGGTGTTTATCTTCCCAAGATGATCAAAATCTTGTTTTGACATAGCCATGACAAGAATTTAATCCATAATCCCTAAGAAAAAAATTAGGTCACAAGACATAAGGATTAAGAAAAGAAAACTTACCTTGAAGATGAAAGATTTAAGAAAGAGAGTGGATATTCTTGGGTTTTAAAAGTTTAGAAAAAGCTTGTGGGACAAAGAGTATCTTGAAGGCACAACTTTGTGGTGAAATAAGAGAGAATTTGGGGACTTAGTTGAAGTTGGAGTGATTTGCGTCACCTAATGGATGGCCTAGGTGTAAGTTTACGTTACGTAATGCTTCGCCTAAGTGAAATAGTAAGCGTGTGTGGAATGAATGGCAGCGCATAAGGTATTGCATTCATTAAGTTAGGCACCGCATAGACATTCTTCTACTTCGGCTTACTTACCGCATAATGTATGGGAAAATGGTACATGGGTGCCGCATATGGCATCTCCTTAGGGAGGCAGTGAGTGTGTGCAATGTGTTAGGAACCACACAAGGGATCGCCCAATGGGACTTGGGTGTCACATAGGATATTTCCTACTTGACATTAGGTGTCGCCAAGTGCTTTGACGATATGGCCTTGTGTGTCGCACACGCTATCGCCTAATTGAGAAAAGGTCTATACTATAGGGGTTTCGCCTCCGCACCCCCATCGAGGTCAGTGGTGGGCTCCGGGATTAGGCCTATTGGCCGAATTCCTATACTACCACCACAAACATCATTAAAAATGACCAAAAATAGGTCGCACTGCGTAACTTAGGGGGTCGGATTAACATAGTTTGGGTTATAACTCTAACACAATATCATTACTCGAGCCTTAACATTTGACAACTCCAACCTACCAGTAAGGTTCCCGTTACTTCTATACTTACCAACTTTGATATGGATCACTTTCAAACTAACTTTGGTACGTATCACCTCCTTAGTACTTCATACACCTACACTTAATAAAATACAACTAAAAATGATTAGAAGGATAGGTTTCCTCCCACAAATTGCCATAGTTTCATTCATCGCCTGACTCTTATTTTTTTATTTTTTATTTAACATGATAAATTTAAAGTAAAATCAGGGGTTGCCTCCTATACAACGCCTTATTTAACATTGCAGCATGACTCAATTATCATGACTACTCTTACTTTATCAAGATACATCAATGATAACCTTTGTACCTCATCTCCATATAATACATAAACGATCAAGAAAACAATCATCTTCTTTTGCTATTTCGTGGATTGACACATGTCAAAGCTATTTTTTTTCTCATTGAACCTAAATTTTAGCTCATTCTCTCAATGTCAACTATCACTCTCCCAGTTTCTAAGAATGGCCAACCTAAAGTTATGGGTACCTCGAAGTCCACCTCATAATCAAGAATTACAAATTCTAAAGGAAATATAAAATTAGCCACCTTTACAAGTACATCATGTAGAATCCCAACTAGTATTTTAACCGATCTATCTGCCATTAGAAGCTGCATATTGGTGGGTGTAGGATCTCCTAAACCCAGCTTCTTGAACACCGCCAATGGCATAAGATTTATACTTCCCAAATATCATAAAAGGGCCTTTGCAAAATCAAGCGATCCAATATTACATGGGACAGTGAATGCTCACGGATCGGCTTTCTTTTACACTAATGATCTTGAAAAAATAGCACTACAATGGTGGAGATTATCCATAGATTCCTAGCTCACAGTCCACTTCTTTGTCACAAGGTCCTTCACAAACTCAGCATAGCGTAGAATTTGTTCTAACGCCTCAACCAAAGGCATGTTTACTATCAACTACTTTAACATGGCCATGAACTTGCTAAATTTATTCTCATACTCATTCTTACAAAATCTTTGTAGGAATGGAGGAGGTAGTTTTTGCATTATTATTACAACCATCTCTCCTTTCTTTCCCTTACCTTTTTCAAAATCTTTAACCTACGTCTGTTTAGGTAGATCCTCCTTCTTTTTAAGCTTCTTAGACTATAGTAATGTTGTTTATCTAATTTTGCTTCTAATTCCAGCACATCATTTGAAATAGGTTTGCTCAAACAAGGTACAGGTAACATCTTACCACTTCTGGTAGTGATAGCCATTCATGAGTTATCAGTCCTCAGATTCTGCGTAATATAACTCGACAATGTTCCACTCTTCCTCTGATTAAATACTGCTGATAGTTGACTCATTTACTACTCCAGTTGATTAATAAATGTAGAGTATGAGTCAACTAATTGGCTTATGGATTACATGTCACTCTTCATCTCCCTTACACTACCATCTGTTAACACCACTCCTTTCAATATTTTTGACAACATATCTTCCATAGATATTTTCCCAGCATTATTCCTAGAGTTATCATGGCTCCTAGGTGGTACATACAATCCATTTCTATCATTTTATTTTTCCAATCTCCTAGATAGTTCCAACCTTGATTTCCTAGGATACTAGCCCAGACACCCCTAGTTATGGAAGTAGATAGCCTCATTCTCGCTGTTTGATTCAGCTCTCTTACTGTTGGACCCCATAGCTTTTACATTTTCTATATTCCATGATAGAAAATGTTTCTTGAGCAGATCCATTTGGGTTTTCATGTGAGCCATATCCTAATCACACTACTCTTCTTTCCTACATTACTCCGAAGATATCCCACTATACATAGTAGAGCTTGCTTCCTCTAAAGCCCTAGTATACCAAGCTCTACTTTGTTTAGTCATCATGTAAAGTATTTCTAAAGCTTTAGGAAAGGTAAGATCCATAAATGTTCCACCTGCAACACTATCCATCATAGGCTTTGTAATAAAATTCAATGCTATATACAAACTCTCCATCAGATGAACATCAGTCATTTTGTGGTTTGGGAATTTCATCAATGTCTTCTTGAATCTCTCTAATATCTTATGAAAATCTTTGTTTGGAAGCAACTTAAAATTACTTATCTCATCCCTCAACTACAATATTATGGATTGTGGAAAGAATCTTTCTAGGAAAGCTCCTTTAAACTGCCTCCAGTTTGTAATCAAATTAGGAGTGAGCTAATTCAGCCATAGTGTTGACTCCCCAAATAGAGACAACGGAAATAAACACAGATGAAGTATATTCTGCCCGACTCTTGAGTTATCTAAAGATTTAAAAATAGTGATGAAGTTCACTAAGTTTATATTTTGAATATCACATGGAAGTCCACCAAACAGTCTCTTAAAATGGAGCAACTAATTCATGGTGCTTGTAATGTTGAACTTCACTCCAGGTGTGTTAATGCTCAAACTACACCTCTCCAATAAGAATGTAAGAAATCATTGTCAATATAAAATCCAACAAGGTTGGGGTCGAATCCCATAGGAAATATTGTATGAACTTATGTTGTTTTTAATTTAATCAAATTATAGCTGGATGTTTCCTAAAATGGGGGGTTTTTAGTTTAGGAAGTAATTGTTGGTCACTTTAGTTATAGTGTTCGTAATCAAGAGTTTATGAAAAAACCAGAATTATGTTCACTAGGGGTTTTGGTACTTGATAGATGCTAATGGTGGTTCAAGATTATCACGGTAGGTAGCATAACAAGTTATCTTTATCGAAGTTATGCCTACACGTCTCTCGACCTATTTAAGCATTTAATTACCTAATCCTATCAGACATAGTGAATTTATATTGATGACCAAATTTTACCTCAGGTTAATCAACCTTGTTACAATGTCAATTATTAAATGGAAGTTTTTAGTGCTCCCGAGTCCCTATTAAAAATTCACTTCCTACCATATTTGATTTCTTTTGCAAGCAAATCAAAGTTAGTGTTATCTATCATTTGCAACTAATAGACGATAATTAAAACCTCAGAATTATCAAGGAGTCCTACCACCCTTTGAATCTTGAACACTCAGCACTTTATTAAGACTTAACCCTATATCGCATAATTCAGGTTAAAGGAATTTAGCCGTTCAAGATGTAATAATCAAAACAACTAGTTATATTCATGATTTTAAAGATAAACTTACCACAAGATGAATAGAAATTGGAGATTCATAGATTAGATCACAATAGTAATCCCAAAATAATAATGATAATCTCTTCAAAGTAATTTCTTGTTTAAGTCAAGAAACTAGAGAGAAAATATCCAAATACGTGTCTCCAAAAGATGTTTGGAACTCTTAAGAAAATCCTAAAGAATACTTTAAAAAGTTCATCCTAAATAAGAAAACAAAATCATAGAGTTTAATAATCCCTCGAATTAGGTGACGACATTCGTGACAACCTATGAGGTGGATGATTACTTATCACAAATGTCATCAGCTCCTCTTTGCTTTTGATACTCGCTGCTTTAGGCTAACAACAAACTGTGACGTTCTATCAACTCCTTGATGACTTATCACAAATGTCATCAAGTCTCTAACTCAGGTCTCATGTTCTGCCTTAGGCTGACAGTAATTTTCATAACCTATCAGCTCGTTGATGGCTTATCACAAAATGTTGTCAAAACTCTCAACTCAGGTGCATTCTCTGTCTGAGGCTGACGATGAAGCTAATAACTTATCACAGGGTTGACGATTTATCAAAAATTTCATTAACCACTCTTCTCTTTGAATTACTTTAGATTTCAACTCCATTTCTTCCATTCTTATTTGTTCTCTTGCATCATAGCTTCTACTGCAAAATCAAACATAAAACAATAAAAAACGACAAAAGTTGCTTAAGACTTTGCAAATATTCTTAGTTAAAATACTCAAATATGTTTGAATTAGCTCACACAACAACACCCTCAACTTAAAACCATTGCTTGTCCTCAGGAAACTTAACACAACTAAGAGAATACAAAGTATATTTGGCAATCAATCATCCATAAATCTCAAAACACATTCACCCTCTCCAAGGTAAGTCAATTCAAGAATAATGAAGAACACCAATGCAACACACAGTAATCAATATATGGCATTAATTTAGCTATATTAACCATGCATATACCAATATTACACTCTCAAACAAGTTAGCAACTAGCAAAATATCTGGTGTGCCTTCATAGCAAAGAAATCCCCCCCATCTCATATCAGTAATCCTATACGTAACCATGGGGACAATAAAAACACACATTTTCTAAATGAAATTCAAACCAATGTATGCCAAGTACCATAGTCTTGCCTTATTTTCATTACCCAGATATTCAGATAGGTCAGCTAAGATAACTATAGGTCTTCTCTTAGGCTTGTGATGTTGGTTAGGGGATGGTATGATACTCGATGGTATTTAAAGTGAGTATGACTCCTTGTTACTACACTAGATTTTTGGGGTTTCACTCATTACCCTTTTCCACTCTTCTCTATTATTGATCACACTTATTTAGGCTGGGTGCGGTCTTTTCCACAATCACTTATTCTTTTTCATAATTTTTCTTTTTCTTGCTCTTTTCCTCTACACCCATCTTTTTTATTCTTTTCTTTTATGCTACCTTTCCTTATATTCATTTTGTATCACGTATCCCTATGATGACCACCCTCAAATTAGGTCATTTGCCTAAGTCAAGGTGCATAGTGTCCAAAGAGGACCAGGGCAAAAACAGGTTCATTGTGATCTAAATGAGAAGGTGAGAGGTGTCATAAAAAGAAATAGGCTAATCAGGCTCAAAACAGGGATCAAGGGATATTATGCACATAAGGAAGGTCATTTAGTTTAAAGTGAGCTCATATCAAAATGGCTATGATCCTTTCCTAACCCCTATCCTTTAAACTAGGTAAGACTAACTGAGTAAGTTCTAAATTAAACATACAGAGGGAATTAAGTAATATCTCAGACACACTTGGCACACAGGTATATCATAATCTATTACTCGTTCACTTCGTGCAACTGTTTAGCAATGATTATTGTGTTACTATAATTAATGCCATACAAAGATGCACAGTGGTCACACATAAATGCAAATCACACAGTTAAAGAAGTAGAACACTTGAAGAGGTGTACAAAAATCACAAAACAATTAAACTACCTTAATTACAAGTATTTCTCCTTGTCGGCTATAAAATTTAACAACAACAATTTACCCTACACCCTCAACTTAAAATCAAAGAAAATCTAAACTTAGGATTAGAGTATACCTAGAATAGATCAATCTCGAGTGTCATGGGTTGCCTCCTATTCAGTTGCTGGTTTAACGTCATGGCACAAATCAATTATCTTGATTACTTCAGGCTTCATCGAGATAGATAGTAGTGATACTTTTCATTTATTCTTTTAGACCAATATAACGTTTGACTCATTGGCCGTTTACTTTTAAGGTACTACCTTCTTCATTTTCTAGTTCCACTACTCCAGATGTGTAGACTTGACTAACTCTAAAAGGGACTGACCACTTAGATTTAAGTTAACCTGGGAATAGTTTAAGTATGGAATTGAACAAAAACACCAATCCACCTTTTTGGAGGTATTATTTCTCTATCCTTCAATCATGGTATTTTTTCATCTTTTCTTTGTATAGGTATTCTCATTCATATGCCCTAAGATGGAATTTATCCATCTCATTTAATTATCCATGTCTCAACTTTGCTGCCTCCTTATAACTCAAATTCAGCCTTTTGAGTACTCATAAAGGCTTGTGCTCCAGCTCTATTGGTAAGTGGAAAGCTTTTCCATAGTCCATCTAAAATGGTGACCTGCCAATGGGTGTCTTAAAAGCAGTCTGATATGGCTAAAAGGCATCATCGAGCTTTCAAGACCAATCTTTCCGACTAGTATTCAACATTTTGGCTAGGATGGCTTTAATCTCTCCATTTGATAACTCCACTTACTCACTAGTTTGTGGGTGATATTGAATGGCTACTCTATGCTTTGTTACCCCATATTTTGCTAAATCTTCTCGACAGAATTTGTTCTAAAAATGAGATCTTTCATCACTTATAATAGTTCATGATAGTCTAAAGCGAGAGAAGATGTTCTTTTTGAGATAAAGAACAACTCGCTTTCCTTCATTGTCACACAAGACAACAACTTCAACCTATTTCAAGACATAGTCAATAACAACTAAAATATACTTTATTCCAAACAAACTTACAAAAGGATCCATGAAATCGATGCTCCAAACATCAAATAATTCCACTTCAAGTATCTTAGTCAAAGGCATCTCATATGTTTTGGAGATTGACCCCTGCCACTGACATTGGTCATATTTTAGCACAAACTCATGGGCATCCTTGAATAATATTTGCCAATAGTAACCGCGCTACAACACCTTCCTAGCCGTTCGGTCACTTGTATAGTGACCTCCTAGTAGGGAAGCATGACATGCTTCCAATATTTATAATACATCCATTTTCAGCACGCATCTCCTTATAATATTATCCGCACATCTCTAAAAATGATATGGCTCATCCCAAAATAATATGTCACATTATGCAGGAATTTCTTTCTTTGATGAAAGGAAAGATTTTCTGGGATGATCTCACTCGCAACATAATTTGCAAAATCAGCATCCCACGGTAATTTCTCCACAGCAACAACCAAGATCTTCTCATCTGGGAAGGAATCATTTATCACCATCTCATTACTAATTATCTGCTCACCTTTTATTCTAGAAAGATGATCTGTAACCTGGTTTTCACAGCCTTTTCTATCTTTGACATTAAAGTCAAATTCTTATAGCAGTAACACCCATCTAATCGGCCTTGGTTTTGCATCCTTCTTAGCTATCAAATACCTCAAAGCTACTTGGTCAGTGTGAACCACCACCATGGTCTCAAGCAGATAAGCCTTGAATTTCTTAAAAGCATATACTACAGCCAGAAGTTCCTGCCCAGTAATGGTGTAGTTCTTTGCCCTCCATTCAGTGCTTTGCAGGCATAATATATTGGATAAAACACTTTGTCCTTCTTTTGTCTCAATACAACTCCAAGGTCAACACTACTTGCATTACACATAATCTCAAATGGTTTTGACCAGTCTGGTGCAATAATAATAAGGGCCTCAACCAGCTTCTTTTTAAGGCACTCAAATGCTAAGGCATTCAAATGCTTTCAAGTAATCATCATCGAAGAAAAACTTCACTTCTTTCTCCAAAAGTTTACAAAGTGGATTTGCAACCTTTGGGAAGTCTATTATAAAACTCCGAAAGAAGCCAGCATGTCTAAGAAAACTACGTACTCCTTTTATTGAAACGGGAGGTGGTAGTTTCTCAATAACTTCCACCTTTATCCCTTTTACTCAAATTTTGTGGCCTAGAACGATGCCCTCATTTACCATAAAATGGGATTTTCCCAGTTAAGCACCAAATTGAATTCAATACATCATTGAAATGCTATACTCAGGTTTTCCAAACACACCTCAAGTGAATCTCCCACCATAAAGAAATTATCCATGAATACCTCTTTGTGTCATCAACCATATCTGAGATTATAGACATCATGCACCGCTGAAAAGTTGTGGGTACATTACAAAGCCCAAATAGCATCCTCTTAAATACAAAGGTTCCATATAGATATGTGAATGTTCTCTTCTCTAGATCTTTAGGAGCAATACAGATTTAGTTGTATCTAGAATAACCATACAAAAAGCAATACCAACCCCTTTCAGCCAATTGATTAAGAATTTGGTCCATAAAGGGCATAGGGAAATAGTCATTCAGAGTCCATAAATTTATCTTGCATTAACCCATGAAAACTCTCCAACCAGTCACAGGCCAGGGTGGAACCAACTCATTCCTTTCATTTGCAACACGTCATGCCCTTCTTTTTTGGGTATGCATTGAACTTGGCTCACCCATTTGCTGTCAGAAATAGGGTAAACCACTTCTGTATCCAACCACTTAATAATATCCTTCTTAACTACCTCTTGTATTGGTGGGTTAAGGCGGTGCTGATAATTTATGGTTAGAATACAATATTTCTCAAGTTGTATTTTATGCGTGCAGATGCTTGGGGGAATGCTAATAATATCTGTGATGGTCCATCCTATTCCTATCTTGTGCCTCTAAAGTACTGAAATAAGTGTGTTTACTTGTTGCTCACCTATATAAGCCACAATAATAACGGGTAGCGTATTTTCGTTGTCCTAAAACATGTGCCATAAGTGCCCAGGCAATTCTTTTAATTTCAACACTGGTGGCTTCTCAATGGATGGCTTGGCTAGTGGTGTTGGTCAATTAGGAAGGTCAAGGTATAGCTTTTTAGGAGAATAAGTATATGAATCCATTCCTAGAAAGTCACAAACAGTCTCTTCATACTCCTCAATGCCTTCATGATCAAAGTTTATTAGAACTGCGGCCAAAGGCTCGACAATATGTTGCTCATCTCTTGACATATCCTGTTCGTCCTTATAATACACATCAACTGCTGAGAACACACTCATTTCGTCGTACTACTTTGTTGATTTACACACATAAAATTGTTCCACTTCATCATTCTTCCTGAATAAGAGATAATTCACTCTCAAATCAATCAACACACTTTCAGTTGTGAGGAAAGGTCGACCCAATATTATGGGCACCTCAAAGTCCACCTTGCAATCAAGAATGACAAAATCTGTAGAGAATATCAAGTTGGCTACCTTCACCAACACATCAGACAAAATGCCAACAGGTCAAATTACTAACCTATCTGCCATCATGAGTCGCATATTAGTGGGTGTAGGATTTTCCAGACCCAACCTTCTATATAAATACAGTAGCATCAAATTAATGCTTGCTCCCAGATCACCTAATTCCTTGGCGAATTCCATTGTCTCAATTGTATAGGGAATAGTGAATGTGCCTGGGTCTGGCTTCTTCTGTACCAAAGTCCTTGTAGAAATAGCGTTACATTGATGGAGATTATTCTCTAATTTGTAGCTCATTGCTCATTTCTTAGTTACAAGGTCCTTCATGAATTTATCATATCCTAGCATTTGTTTGAGTGCCTCCACCAATGGCACATTTATTGTCAACTGCTTGAGCATTGCCATGAATTTGCTGAATTTTGGATTATCAATTTTCTTTTTCAATCGTTGATGAAAGGGAGGTGGTGGTCTTGGGATAATTTTCAACACTACCTCCTTTTCCTTTTTTTTTTCTCCTTTTCTAAAGCATCATCAGAATTATCCAGTTTCTCAGAGTCCAATGGACTTGCTTCTTCCGATTCATCATCAACTACTTTATCAACTACATGTTTGCCCACAGAAGGGCCAGGTAATATCTCATCACTTTGAGTGGTAATCTCCATAAATGAGCCATCATTCTAAGGATTTTGGACTGTATCAATTGGTAACATTCCGCTCGTTATCTGGTTAAATGCTGTGGAAAGTTGGGTCATCTGCTGCTCTAACTGTTTAATTGTAGTGGAGTGCGAGTTTAGCAACTGACTAATAGATGGTAGATCAGTCTTCATGGTAGTCATAACATAGTTGGTAGCTTCTGCTTTAGCCATCATGTCCTCCATGGACATCTTTTCAGAACTTGTTATAGCAGCCTTAAGATTTCTAGGAGAGACATAGAGCCCGCTCTTATCATTGTTGTTCCTCTAATTTCCCTGTTCCCTATCATTATAACTAGGTTTGTCATAATAATTCCTGTTAATATTATGCCGCACTATTGCAGCTACTTGCTCTGCATGCCTTGGATTACCAGGAATTAGAAACTCCTCATCTCCCAAATCTTCGTCCTCAGGATTTTGATGGCATGCTTGTTGACCGACATTTTGGACATTCATCTGAGCTCTAGCTAAGGCTGCCAATTTGTTAGCCTCTTGCTATTCTACCATTTTTCTAATTCATTGCGGTTTCGAATTAAGTGGTAATAATAGTTATCCGGACTTTCTGGTACTTGGCATACACTACAAAGATCCTGAAATAAATAAAAACAACAATAAACGTAAAACTACGAAACTTGACTAACAGTAAATTAGCACACCCAACATCAATTTACAACCGTATTCCCCGACAATGATGCCATTTTTGATAATGCTCAAACTACACCTCTCTAATGAGAATGTAAGTAATCATTATCAATATAAAATCCAACTAGGTTGGGGTTGAATCCCACAAGGAGTATGGTGTGAACTTAAGTGGTTTGCAATTTAAGCAACGGATAGCTAGATGTTTCCTGAAATGGGGGTTTTTAGTTTAGCAAGAAATTGTTGGTTAGTTTAGTTACAGTGTTTGTAACCAAGACTTCTTGGAAAAACCATAATTATGTTCACTAGGGGTGTTTGTACTTGACAGATGCTAATGGTGGTTCAAGATTCCCACAGTAGGTAGGACAACAAGTTATCTTTATTGAAGTTATGCCTAAATGTTTCTCGACCTACTTAAGCATTTAATTACCTAATCCTCTAGGACTTAGAGAATTTATATACATGACTAGATTTTACCTTAGGTTAATCAACTTTGTTACATCGTCAATTATTAAATGAATGTTTTTAGTGCTTCCAAGTCCCTGTTAATAATTCACTTCCCACTATATTTGATTTCTTTCTCAAGAAAATCAAAATAGGTGTTATCTATCATTTACAACCAATAAACGATAATTAAAACCACAGAATTATCAAGGAGTCTTGCCACCTTTTGAATTTTGAACACTCAGCACCTTATCAAGACTTAATCCTAGATCCCATAATTCATATTAAAGGAATTTAGCCGCTCAAGATGTAATAATCGAAAGAACTAGTAATATTCATGATTTGAAAGATAAACTTAGCACAAGATGAATAGAAACTAGAGATTCTTAAATTAGATCATTGTAGTAATCCTTAAAAAATGATGATAATCTCTTCAAAGTAATTGCTTGTTGAAGTCAAGAAATTAGAGTGAGAAAATATCAAAAGATGTTCAGAACTCTCAAGAAAACCCTAAACAAGACTTTAAATAGTTCAGCCTAAATAAGGAAACAAAATCACAGAGTTTAATAATATCTCGTATTAGGTGACGACATTCGTGACAACCTTATGACAAATGTCGTCAGCCCGTCTTTGCTTTTGATACTCGCTGCTTTAGGATGAAGACAAAATGTGACGTCCTATAAACTCCTTGATGACTTATCATGAACGTCGTTAAGTCTCTACCTCAGCTCTCATGTTCTACCTTAGGATTATGAAAATTTTGATGACCTATCTGCTCCTTGATATCTTATTACAAAATGTCGCCACAACTCTCAACTCAAGTTCATTCCTTTTTGAGGCTGAAGATGAAGATGATAACTTATCACAGGGATGATGACTTATCAGAAATGTCGTCAACTACACTTTTATTTGAATTACATTAGATTTCAACTCCTTTGCTTCCATCCTTGTTGGTTCTCTTACATCATAGTTTCTACTGCAAAATCAAACATAAAACAATCAAAAACGTCAAAAGTTACTTAAGACATTGCAATTATTATTAGTTAAAAGCCTCAAATGTGTTCGCATTAGCTCACATATCAGCGTAAGAAATAAGGAGGGATAATAGCTTTATTAGAACCTTCTCCATCAATATCATCCTAATCATCATCAATATCAAATTGCACATCTTGCCAGTCTGGTCTCCATCTGAATGAACGATTCCGGTTTGCAGGTGCAACTATTTCTGCCGCCCAACTCCTATTAACTGGATTAATTAAATCATCATCTTCCAGGTCCTCTTCATCTGGATTAGGTACTAAACCTGGGTTATTTACATTCTACTGATTTAATTAAGCATTATCCAAAGCATCTAATCTTTCAACTTCCAGTCGGTTAGCCATTCTTTGAATGAGATAAGGTTTAGGATTGAAGGTTAATAATGGTTCTCTTGAACTTCTGGTTTATGGCATAAACAACAATCAGCCTGTAAAAAAACAACAAGTAAAAGTAAAATTGGGAAACTAAATTAATAGTCAATTAAAACAAATACAATTAATTGACAGTCGTATTCCTCGGCAACGGCACCAAAATTTTATACGCCCAAATTACAATCTCTTATAGGAGTGTAAGCGGACGTTGTTAAGTATATAAACCAACTAGGTTAGTGTTGAATCCCACAGGGAATATGGTGATAATTAAGTTGTATATAGATTAGCAGACTTTTTATCATTTGTTTCCATAAAACAGTAGGGGTATTTGGTTCGGTTAACAAATTAATGTTTTCAGTTTATCAAGATGAGATATGTGTAGTAGTATTTGAATTCAGAGAAATAGGAAGCTAGGGTTATATTCACCTTGTAGTTTTCAATACTTTCTAACTATGGGCTTTACAAATAGATACATGCATTGTGCTTATAGAAAAGCATATTGTATTTAATAAAATAATCCTAGTGTTTCTCCACCATCAACGACTAATTCACTTTAGTTCTCTCTAATCAAAAGTAATTAAACAAACAATACGAAATCTCCAAGTAATTAATCTTGTTAAGGCATTAACATATGAAATAGGGGTTGGAAATCCTATTTTCTTGACAGTACTCTCTTTTCTGAACAACAACCTTTCTATTGAAAAAGTTGTGTTTTAAGGCATATCCTCTATGTTTGGAACCATAAGAATTCAAGATAAATGAAGAGAGTATGATATAAGCAAATCAATGAATGATGAATTCAAAAACCCAAGGTGATAAATTGTATGTCATAAGTCTTCCATAACCCTAACTAATAACTTAGCTACTCATGAGTAAAATGGAAATCACAATAGAAATATTTGTCATACAAAAAGTAAACATAATCTTGGTGGTGAAGATGAAGTAGCGTTTCTCCCTTAGTGCTAGGCCACCAATATCAGTTCAAAAATAATACAGAACAATGAATATTATATGAATTGTCAGCATCAAGTAGTTTTAATAACTTTCCCTAATAATTGCCTTCTAAGTCCTTAGACTAACTTTAAATGACAAATTAGACTTAGACATAGTTTTTAGGTGCAACATTTGGTCCAGATCGCTACTCTCTATTGTGTCATGTGTCATCCATATTCCTTAGTCCCATTATATCACCATCTACTTCATTAATACCTAAAATCATGCTAATCACATTGGTTGGGTCAGTTACATTAAAGTAGACTAAAAACTTAAGAAACTAGTCACTTTGTTCTCCAAACTTAGCTAAAATATGGGTAAGTTATGGTGCTTAGGCGTATAAATACACCCAATATCATTGACTAAGTTGCTTATCAGTTTCAAGGAGTGGCTCAAACTTGGTTTAACTAGTGGAAGGAGGACAAAGATGTTGAAAAAAAGTTTATAGAGTGGGATAAGTTTTTTACCAGTTTCTTAGATAGATTCTTCCCGCTTGAGTTGAGGGAGTTTAAAGTTTAGGAGATCATTAATTTGAAGTTGGATAGTATGAGTTTGAAAAAGTTCTCAATCAAGTTCACCTAGTTAGCGTGATATGCTCAGACTATGGTGGCGATTCTAGGAACAGGATAAGTAAGTTCGTGTCGGGGGTTTCTGAAGAGGTGGTCAAGGAGTGTAGAATAGTGATGCCAATAAAAGAGATGGATCTCTCTAGGTTAATGGTTCATTCTCAACATATTTAGGAGAAAAATAGTAATTAGACGGAAAAAGAAAATAGAAGGGCCTGAAAAAATAGCATCAACTTTTCTCAGTAGAGGTCAGAAGGTGGTAATCATCCTTATTTCTGCCATAAATCTTTAATTGTAGTCCCATCTTTAGAAAGTTCTCTAGTGCATATAGAATGGACAATCGAGATAGAGCACCAAGCTCCATGTTGTAGGGTAGTATGAATAGTGTCCACATAAACCCCGTTTGCAAGAAGTGTAGTAATAATGATTACGGTGAGTGTAGAGCAGGTAGTGATATGTGCTTCAAATATCACAAGTCAGGGCATTGGATAAGGATTTCCCATTGGGTATTTGGATGTCACGAACCAATTCATGAGTCATAATAACACCTACTAAAACCCACTCATAGGTAAGCCAACACTGTAACCTAGAGCAAAGACAACGGGTTACTTCGGTAGAAATTCCTAACAGGGACAACATACATGAACACAATGTAATAAACAATGTTTCACTTAGTAAGACAATCAAAATATGAATAGCAATCCTAAAACCTAATAATATCAGTACAAGAGCAACTAAGAATGATAATAGGGAATACAATCCAAAGTCATAAATAATCTATACATTTGTCATGAGTACAAAAGGCTGAATAAATAAAGGAGGGAAACAGGCAACTCGAAATGCCAAGAGATTACTCTATCTCTGAAAGATCAATACCGCACGATCTCAACTCTGTGACTGCAACTAGTAATCGGTTCTACACCAAAAAGGTTCATAAGTGTAGTATAACAAGTACTCAGTAGGCTACATCGATCGACTAAGCTGAATAATAATATAAAGAGAATATAAAGAAAGATAATATATGTCTAAGTCAGGGTACAGAATCAAACCTAAATATTCCTCATTATCACTGGAAAAATAAGTTATCAACTACAACAATAATAAGACATCTCATATCAGTACATACCGATACCATCCCAAAAAAGGATAATTAATCCAAAAGCATAAATTGACATTAATATAGTAATAAACGTATCAGTTCAACACATATACATATAGTAAAGCATAAAGTAAAAGAACTTACCACGGTGGCCCAAACAACCGGGGAGTACACCCAAAGGGCATAAAGTAAAGAACTCATCATGGTGTTCTATACCACCAGAGAGTGAATTAATAGATTGAATCATCAAGTGTATAGACATATGGCTGACTTCTCAATTTCCATGGTTTTAAAAAATTTCATCAACGGTCATTTACCGAGATTCATAATCATCTTTTATTACTGGAATTGAAATAATATATACTTCTCAATTTCCATGGTTTCCACAAATCCCATCAATGGTCATTTACCAAGATTAATAATCATCTTCAATTACTTCCATTGAAATAACATATACTAAGGTAATCTTAACCATAAACATAAAACCATTTAGATATCTATGACATTAATACACTCTTCTAGATCATTATTAACTAACCAACACTTATTATCAATAAACTAGTAATTCACTACTCGTCATATTTGATTCCCGATCATAGCCTAGAAAGTTCTTTACCAATTCCTCATTCATGAGATAGCAACAACCATTATTCATTAAATAGCCAACATCCACATCTAGTCAAAATGTACTACTAATCCATAAATGCCATTTGGAAAAAGCTTATTCCTAGTTATCATAGGTTAACTAGTCATCATATAGGAAAAAGATTACATATCCTTGAATGCACACATCTATCTATCAACCAACCCCTCTTACTATCTAGCATCATAACTTTTTAAATCCTCATTTAATAACTAAACCGCATTATACTCTAGTCATCAATACCATTAATCATCACACATTCTAACCTACTATCATCATTGACCATTTAACATCCATAATTGCTAGTTATCACATTTCAATCATCAAGGACCATTACTTACAATTCTAGACTTCTAGTCATCAAGTAAAATAGTCACTTAGTAGTCAACTAGTTACCACACAATTAATTTAAAAAGGCAATATTTCTTAGTTAATCCCATACTTCAAGCCAAATTCTCCCACAATGCGGATTATTATTTCTACACAAGATTCCACTTACTAATTAGCGTTAACTCTTTATTCAGCATAGTCTACTTCTACTCACTATTCAACACTAGCAAGAATTACACCACTCAACAAGTGATTAGGATTTATGAATTATAACTAACAACCCAAGATTAACATCCTATCGTCAATGCACAATCAGGTATAATCATACAAAGGAATAATCACACATAAATATATATATATATGTACGATATATAACATCAATATATATATTTTTTGGACATACTGGGCATCACCCTAACATCAACATATCCTTAAAAATGTACCGAGCATCATTATATCATCAATCTATCCTCCGAACATACCGAGTATTATAATATAATAAATATATCCTTCATATGTATCTGGCATCATCATATCATCAATATAAACTCTGAACTTATCAAGCATCATATTATCATCAATATATCCTCTGGTACCAGGCATTCTAATATATCAATATATGCTCCAGACTTATCGGGCATCCTAATATCATCAGTATATTCGCCAGACTTACGGGGTATCATAATATCATCAATATATCCTTTAGACTTACCGAGCGTCATAGCAAAATCAATATATCCTCTGAACTTACCAGGTATCATAATATCATCAATATAACCTCCAGACTTATCGAGCATCATAATATCATCAACATATCCTCCGAACTTATCAAGCATGATAATATCATCAATATTAATCATGAAAATAGTATATTTATATATATAACTAATCAAAGATAAGTACAAGCCTCACAAATAATAAAGTGTAAGAAAAGTAAGGAAAGACATAACTTGGCAGCTCACCATATATTATCTATACATTATAATAGAAGTGCATGAACATGCATATCTTTGTGGTATGAATATTCATTACATTACTAGGCTTGACATGATTATTAACATGTACAATTACAAGATATGGTTATATTTTTAAGAATCTCTCTTACTAGACATGATTCACAATACCTAGCACAAATGGGATTTTTTTAGTCAAAGATAAGTTTGATCACTAGGATTGATCATAATATGAGTAATGACATAATCAAAAGTTAACATAGTAAACTAGCCAATAAGTTAAGTGATAGAATAGTCATAGGTTCAATTTATAAGACTTACCATTTCTATCCAAGTAATAACAATAAGATAAGCATCACGTGTGCATATTATTTCCAAAATCAACATCATGAATAAACCATTTCTGAGATTTGCCATCATATTACCAAAAGCATATTCTAGATGTTTAACAAGTATCTAGGTCATTAATAAAGCTACATAGTTCAATGCTTAAGGAAGGTCAAGTTTTACTTCTAATATCCCAAGTATACCTTTTACCCTGAACTAGTCTACGTTGTCTAACTCATATCTTAAAGGTTTATCAATTAATACTAGTTCTATAGGACAATCCTTCCTCAAATATTCCTCTTAAGTCATCCATAACATTTAGGGCTAATTTCACAACTACACATATCTAGGTCAACTTACTGTTAAGATGAGTGAACAAGGAAACCCCTTTCGAACTATAGAAACTAGAGCAATATCACACTATTCATGCAATAACAAATCTACTAAAAAAGGTTCTACGCTATTAGTCAAATATCGCTCTTTATGAGTTCAATAGACTAAGTTATTCAACTAATCCCAACATTACCACCTACCATTTCAACACCTAAAACCCCAACTAATTTTATCAAGACATCCCAATTATACTACAATAAATCTCTATCTAACACAAGAAAAACAAACCTACCTTGAATCCAAATATAACTCACGAATCAACAATATTTGCTTTTCCTTTTCTTGAAGCTTCTTCAAGGAGCCAGGCTATCAAAAACATAATCTACACATTATAAATAGAACATCAACATCCATAAGGCACCATTGTGCTTCGGGTCAAAAATGACACCAAAAACCCCAAGTAGGTCCCATATAAGGAAAATGAGTTTCTAAGATCAACCTATATTCAAACACTATTAGGGAGTTATATCCTTCAAGAAATAGGTCAAAATCAACCATATTTGGGGATAAAATCAAGACTCAATCCATTTGGGGTTTTGGGTGAAATACTCTAGAATACAACAATATAATTAAAGGATTCATACCTTAGATTCGACATTAATCATGATTAAGCAAGTTATCCAAGATCCCAATAAACATCCTAGATTCAATTTGTGGTCTACACTCTCTATTAGAGTTTTGGAATCAAGACAATGCAGAAAATGGACAATTCTCAGCCCAAAAGAATAGTTACATAATCCCTTACCAGGCCCTCAGCTAGTGCTATATATGCACCTACTCTAGCTGTAATTATTGCATCGTGGTCACACTAAGGCATTTGCAATCACAGTACCTTGCTACACTAGCCAATATTTGAAACTTTGAATTTGATTTAAAGTTTTGTCTACAACGTCGGGATGTATCTGGAGTCCAATATAAGCACAAGAGATATGCAACCATACTAATTTCAACATTTTAAACAGGTTGGCAAATTTGGATTCTCTATTTAAGGTTTTTTTGACCAAATGTTGGCCTTACACCTGAAATTTCAATTTATCAACTTTTCGACCAATATGTCAAAATGTGTTTGGGCGTATCGAGACCCAAACCAATGGACTACCCAACCTAAAATAGATATTTTGGAGTTGTTGGTGCAGTTAAAATTTACTTCTAATATTTTTTTACTGAAGTTCTTTCTTGATGGCCATTTGGATATAGTAAAGACTTCTAAACAAAGAGATGGTTCTTGAAATCAAACAAATTGCCCAATGACTGAAATATGATTTCAAGCAAGAAATAAATGACTTGGGGCAACTATGGGAAATATTTATTGGAAAAAATAAGTAGGATAATGAGATATGACTTCAAGGGTCATTACAACATCCACTACTATAGAACTTTTATCCCCAATAGTTAAAGATGAAGAAAATACCTGAAGTTTTGAATAAATAGGAATACTGGGCCCGCATCTTATTTTTTATCTTAAAAGTGGATTGCTCTACTGAGCAATGCTTCCACTAAACCTTAACTATGGGAATCTTTCTAGTATGCAACTATCTCACATCACTAGCCAAAATAAGCAAAGGCTCCTCCCCAAAGGTCAACTACTCATCTAACTGGACTGAGCCTACCTAAGTCAGGAGATAGATCAACAATATTCTTCTATAAAATAGAGACATAGAAAACTATTTGAACAGCAGCAAAATTTAGAGGCATGGCTAACTCATAGGCCATTTTCACAACTGCGTGAAGAAACTCAAAAGAACAAACATATCTAGGGATAAGCTTAACCTTCCTTCCAAACCACATCCACCCCTCATGAGTAAAACACAAAGGAACACTCGGTCACAAACTTTGAATCTCAAGGCATGGAATCTATGATTTGCATAGGCCTTCTGCTTGCTTTGGGTTTCTATCAACCTATCATAAATCACCCTAACTCTATCCAATGAGTCCTATAAAATTCAGTCCTGTTGTTTCTCTGTAGGGTTCTCCAATTATCTTTGTGGACATGAAAGATGGTTCACTTAGACTATGCATCGACTACTTACAATTGAAAAAATTAACAATTAAAAATAAGTATCCTCTCCCCATAATTAAGGACCTATTTGACCAACTTCAGGGTGCATGCTATTTGTAAGAAAAACCACAGATCCAGCTATTATCAGCTTATAGTCAAGGAATATGTCATCCTAAAGATAACCTTCAAAACCTTGTATGGTCACTTTGAATTTCTAGTATGTCTTTTGGACTAAGGAATACACCTACAACTTTTATAGAATTAATGAATAGGGTGTTCATACAGTACTTAGACATGTGTTTCATAGTCGTCATAGATGACAACATCATTTATTCTTATAGTAAAGGTGATCATGAAGACCATTTAAGGATTATATTACAGACCCTTTAGCATCCTAGTTATTCACCATGTTCAGCAAGTATGAAGTTTGGTTAAAATTAGTAGCTTTCATCGATCGCATTATTTCTAGTGATATCTTTCGAGTTGATCCTTAAAATACAAAATAAGTAAAAAACTATCGTAGATCCATTTATCCATCAGATGTCCGAATATTCTTGGTTTTAGTTGGTTGATATAGATGCTTTGTTGAAGGATTTTTTTCTAGTGCTTTCTGCATGTATCGACTGACTTAGAATAAAGTCAACTTTTAGAGGTCAAATTCCTACGATAATAGTTTTTAGAATTTAAAGACTCAACTCACTATTGCTCTAGTATTGACACTACAACAAGGTTCAGATTTGTTTGTAGGACATTTTAATGCTTCTAGAGTTTGTCTTGGTTGAGTATTAATGCAGCGAGGCAAGGTCATAGCCTATGCGTCTACATAGCTTAAACCCCATGAGAAGCATTACCCGACCCATGATCTTAAGTTAACAACAGTTGTCATTGCCTTAAATATTTTGAGGCATTACCTTTATGGGGTCTATGTTGATGTGTCCATGGAGCATAAGAGTTTCCAGTATGTATTCACTTAGTAGGATTTAAATATTTGTCAGAGAGGGTGGCAAAATTGTTAAATGACTATGATATGAGTATATTTTATCTCTTAGTAAGGATAATGCAATGGATGATTCCCTTAGTAGGTTGTCCATAGGAAGTGTTGCACATGTTCAGGAGGATAAGAAGGAGTTGGTCTGTGAGGTTCATCAGCTTGCTAGATTAGGTGTTCGATTAGGTGATTTAGCCAATGGTAGTATATAGGTTTTGAATGGTTTGAAATTGTCATTAGTGGCCAAAGTTATAGAAGAGAAAGACATGGATTCTATCTTTGTCACGTTGGAGAAGGCAGTACGAGATCAGTGGGTAAAGGTTTTCTCCTAAGGGGGAGATAGTTTTCTTTGTTGTCAGGGTAGATTATGTGTCCTGAGTGTAGATAGTTTAAGACAAAAAATATTCGCATTGGTGTATGGTTACATAATATTGTATTAACCCAAAAACAGCTATGATATATCACAATTTGAGAAAAATCTATTGGTGGAATAGTATGAAGAAAGATATTATAGAATTTATGGCTACGTGTTCAAATTGTCAGTAGGTTAACTTTGAAAACCAAAGGCCTAGTGGTATGCTTTAGGAGTTCAACATTCCCACTTAGAAGTGGGAGGTCGTGAACATGGATTTTTTGATAGGGTTAACTCGTACGTGTCATCAACATAATTTGATTTAGGTCATCTTAAATAAAAATGATCAATTTAGCCTATTTTGTACTAGTTCATACTTTGTATTCAACCAAGGGTAATGCTAGACTCCATATTAGTTGGTTGGTTAAGTTGCAAGGAGTTCCATTGACAATCATTTCAGATCAAGGTGCCTAGTTTACCACTCACTTTTGGAAGAATTTTCAGAAGGGTCCTGGTACACAATTCATCTCAGTACGACTTTTTATCCCCAGATTAATGGATAGGAAGAGAGTACCATTTAGACTTTATAGGATATGTTGAGGTCTTATGTTATTGATTTCAAGGGTAGTTGGGATGACCACTTACTTTGTTTGAATTTTCCTACAACAAAAACTATTATTAAAGTATTTAGATGGATCTATTTGGGTCTATCTATATATGGAGGTGTAAATATTCTATTGGTTTGTTTGAAGTAGGTGAGGCTTCTTTGAAAAGGCCAAATTCAGTGTTTAAGTGTAGGGCAAAGTTCATTAAATTTGAGAAAGGCTGAAGACAGCCACAATCCATAAAAACCCTATACTAATGTGAGGAAAAGAGATCTTAAGTTTGATGTTGGTGACTTGGTTAATTTGAAAATGTCATCTATGAATTGGTCAAGAGGTTTGTTAAAAAAAAAAAGGAACCATAGTCACTGCTATGTTGGCCTATATAGGATTTTGAAACATTTTGGGAAGGTAGCTTATGTGTTAGAGTTTCCAGCATATTTGGCAACAGTGCATCTGGTGTTTCATGTTTCTTTACTAAGGAAATGCATTGGTAACCCATCTTCTATCATTCCATTTGAAAGTATAGGAATACAACATAGCCTTTCAAAATAATAAGTCTTAGTTGAGGTCCTTGATCATCAGATTCATAGGTTAATGAATCAAAAAGTACCCTTGGTTAAGGTTGTATGGAGAAATCAGTCCATTGAGGAAGCTACTTGGGAGGAAGAAGTAGATCTACGAGACATGTATCCCCACCTCTTCTCTACGAATTAAAATTTATCTTGAGGTAATGGTTTCTGTTAAATTAATTATCTCATTTTCTATCTCAGCGCTCTAACCATCCTTATGTCATAGCTTGAATTCATGAATTCAGTTCAATCCATATGTCATGTTTCAAATTTATTTACTTAATAATGATTCAACTCATAAATATTCGGTAAATGATCTCAGTCTTTATAGTATCATAGCTTAAATAGTTTTATTTGGGGATACATAATACTAAGTTGGAGATATTATAATACCCTTCAAGATTCTAGACTAGTTTCCATCGATTCTTCCAATATTTAGAAGTTCAAAAGCCATTTAATTTACACTAAGTAAAAGTGACATTGCAATTTTAAGACCCCAAGACTTTGAAAACTTTATTTGTGGCATTCCCAAGTTCAAAACTTTGATTTGTTAGTTGAAATATATGTATGGGTGTTAAAAGGGTCATCCAAGAAAGTTTTAGAATTTTCAAAAGAGGTTTAGGGTGTATTTGGATCACGGACGAAGTATGCCTTCATGATTAAAACATGCCATAAAGATTGGCCTTCCACTATACATGACGTATCATGGAGTTTTGTCTCTATGATACACAAAGTGTCACAGAGGCTAGCCTCTATAATAACCCTGCATGCCAATGAGACTATGTAATCCTTCAATTTTCATTAAATGGGTGAGGGGTATTTTGGTCCTTTACCCTCTCCTTAACATCCAATTGATGATTAAAAACCCAAGAAGGAGTTTATTTTCCCCATTCATCATCAATTAATGATACTTAATTCTCTGTCATCATGAAGAACACCAAAATCAAAGATTCTTCGATGAATTCAACCATCCATGGTCTCAATTCTAACTTTTCTTCATGAATTCAAGCAACACAGGTATGTTTGGTATCAATCAATCGGTCCCTTTCACCCATGAGTCCCAATAACCCTTTGTTTTTCACGTAAAAACTCTTTTCGCTCTTTTCATGAAATTTCAATACTAATTATAAATTTAATATCTTCTTTCTTAAAAGTTTTAAATATAAACCATGAAATTTTATTTCCCAGTGAGAGTTATACTCTTGCATTCTTTATAACCCAGTCATCCATATCATATTTAGTTGACACCATGTTAATTTACCAAATTATGAATTTAACCATGTAAGCATGTTGACCTTTAAAGTTGAGCATCTTTTATACCTGTAATTATTGTTTTCATCAGTTATTTATATAATCTATATTTTGGGACTGTGAATCTAGAGTTTCCTAACAGTGTTAAAATAATGTTATCTTATTATTCAGTGTTAGTTTATCAGTCATTCAGTTTTACAGATTATTGCAGCATATATTTTACTTCATCTGGCATACATTTTACATGTTCATACATTTAAGCTCAGTATTTTTATGTATTTTAGTTATCCCTATCTCATATACCAGGACATTAAAAGTACATAGTGAATTCTATGTTGTGCATTATGTTGTCTTATAACATAGGTTTGGATGCACAATTCCCTGATCACTTTAGATAGCTTAGTTCCACTCAACAGTAGTTATGGTGAGTCCTCATCCTTTAAGGACAAGTTAGTTGCCGTTGCTTTTACTACTTTCTTTATCTCAGTCAGTTGAAGTTAGTTTAGGCTTTGTCCCATCAACTCTACAGGTTTTAGAGGATTTCAGATGGTCAGACATGTTAGGTGTCATTTAAGTATTACATCTTTACTTCCTTTTTGATCGGTTTAACTTCTATATATGATGTTCTATGATTAGTTTAATTAGTTCTCACAACAAATACTAGAACATGGGTTATCTTAGGGTCACATGTGGCTTTAAGAACCATGTTACGACTAAAGGTAGTTTGGATCGTGCAAAATATAGAGATCAAAATAGAAATAAAGGAACCAACAAAGTATCAGCTAAACATTTCCTACTAGGGTGGGTCATGAACTAACCTACAACAGTTTCAGCTTTTCTAGGGTATGGAGTACCTTTTAATCTTGATTTCTTAATTATTATGTCTCCAGGAATGTCCTTTGGACAACGTGTAAGACCCCATAAAAATTTCAAGCTTAATTCAGTCCTTTTGGCTTCTTACAAGGTCTTAAAATTAGAAAATTCTAGCAAAGTTTCCAGTCTTCGTTTATTTTAACCTTCAAAAATTTTTGATCTCATTCTGTGACCTTAAATTTCTTTAAAGGAAAATGTTTTTTTAATTCAGGATCAAGGAGGTCAATAGGCATCCCCGAACAATTTTTGGATTTTTTGAACCTCGTTTAGACCTTGTTTGGAATCCCAAAATAGTGAGTCGACGCATGTTGGCACGTCACATTACCAATCGCGTTGACAGATAAAATTAAACTCAGATCAAGGCAAATTCCAGTGAACCAATGCAATATCAGCGTGTCACATCAGTTATCACATTGGTACCCTCGATGCGCTGCATCGGCTGTAGCGTTGTTGGGTATGTTTTTCTATCTTTTAAAACCACGTCCTTGATGTGCTAGCATTTTGTTTACATATTTAAGATTTTTAACTCAGAATAATTGTAAGTTTCTAAGTAACTATCATTGTTTTCTATGATATTTCTTTGATATTGCAGTGAATAGAAAGATGCAAAAGAACCTAAGACAATAAGGACAAAAAGAGGTGAATATGGAACAAATAGCCAAGAAATTAAAGAAGAACAGTTGACGACTTTTGTGTTATGTCATCAATTTGGTGATAAGTTATCAGGTCCATCATCAGGTGTAGGTAGTGTGATGAAGGTGGAGCAAAAGTGTGATGACATCCCCTGATATGTCATCCCAAATTCGATAAGCTATCAAGAGCTTCGTCAGACTTAGACAGAGAATGGACTTCAGCTTGAATCCGTCATGACATTGGTGATAAATCGATAAAGTTTTGATAAGCCGTCAAGTTTCTTTGTCAACCTAAAGCAAAGAATATCAAAATTGAAGAGGTTCTAACGACATTCCTGATAAGGCGTCAGATCCCTCATAAGGCATCACGCATGTCATCATCTATTCTGAGAAAAAGTTGTAACCTGTGATTTTGTTTCCATAATTAGCCTAAGTATTTAAGGACAAGTATCGATTTTCCTTAAGAGTTTGGGTCATTTAAGGGATGAATTTCGGAAATTATAATACCGAATTTCCTTGAAATTACAGCTATAAATAGCAGCTTTTAGGGTTTCATTAAGAAAAAGAGAGAGAAATCTTAGACATCTTGAACTTCACGAACTTTAGTTTTTCTCTCTCTAGTTTTGGGTACATTGTCACCATTAACTAGTGTGAGATTACTATTGCTTTTTGCAGAGTTATTTAGTTATTTAATCGAAGAAACAATTATTGCTTTTCATTGCTCTGTAATTTTATCTTTCAAATCATGAATTCAATTATGTGTTTTGTTTGTTACATCATAAGTGGCTAAACTCCATTAACCTGAGTTGTAGGATCTAGGGTTAGGTCTTGATGAGGTGCTAAGTATTCAAGATTAAAAAAGTAGTAGGATTTCTTGATAATTCTGAAGTATTAAGTAACGTCTGTTGGTTACAAACAGTAGACTCGCCTGCTTTGATTTGCTTGAGAAAGAAAACAAATATAGTAGGAAGTGAATTATCAACAGGGACTCAGAAATACTTTATTTTATAATCAGTGTTGTAACATGGTTGGTTAACCTGAGGTAAAATCTGGAAAGTAAATAGAAATTCCCTAAGTTTGAGAGGATTAGGGAATTAAACGCTTAAGTAGGTCGAGAGAATTTAATCATAACATGAATAAAGATAGCTTGTTATCCTACCCATCGTGAGACTCTTGAACCACTTTTAGCATTTGTCATGTACCGGAAGCCCTAATGAACATAGTTCTGGTTATTTCATGAACTCTTGATTTACAAACACCAAAAGTAAAGATAAAAAGAACAACTAGTTAAACCTAAACCCCCAATTTTATCTCTTCATATAATTTGATTGAATTTAACTTGTAGC
Organism: Capsicum annuum; assembly: GCF_002878395.1. Classification (NCBI taxonomy): domain Eukaryota; kingdom Viridiplantae; phylum Streptophyta; class Magnoliopsida; order Solanales; family Solanaceae; genus Capsicum; species Capsicum annuum. The sequence goes on along the minus strand of NW_025888801.1, from coordinate 69,971 downwards.
TTTAGTTTTAAACTAGTTTAATCGCCACTCATATTGTTCCCTGTGGATTCAACCCCGACTCCAAAGTTTGGTAAATATATTAACGATGATTGCCTTGCACTAAATTGAAGTGTAAGTTGAGCGCTATCAAAAATGGCACCGTTTCCAGGGAACAATTTGGCGTATTGAATTAGTTTGGAATTTTAGCCTGCTTGCTTGAATTCAAACTTGTAAATATTGGTTTTTATTGTTCATTTATGTCTTGTTAGGTAGATTTTTAATTTAGTTTTATTTACTACTATGACATTATGGAATGAACATGAGCTTGGTGGTTGGAAATCTTATCTTTATGATCCTTATCCATATTTTGATGGACCTCATTTTTGACAAGATTATAGATATGCTCCTCGGAGAGAGATGTGTGCACCATATCCATCCTATTAGGAGTATGATAGTTCTGTATGTGGTGGTCAAGATAGACATTAGATTGATTTCAAAAATTCCCGCTCCGCCTATTGTGCTAACCCAAATTCTAGTTCTTCCTATGAGTTTGATATGTCTTATGATCAACAAAAGAAAGAATGGAGCACCAGAAAGAGTGGCATTAAAGCTATGTTTCAATGAATTTTGGATCTCCAGAAAGAAATGTATGATATTGTATGTGATATGCGTTAAGACATGAGACTAATCATTCATGAGGTGATGGATATCGAGGTCAATCATCCAAAGCACTCTTCTACATTATGTTTAGATGATATCTTATTATGGAATCATTTAGAATAATTGAAGAGTGTGAAGATGAGGATCAAGAATCCTATATTGATGAGGAGTTTGATATTGATCAACCCTCGGAGATTTTCCAACCACCTGAACCATTTATGAATGAATACGCTAAAGATGAGGAGCTGGTACTAGAGTCAAAAGAAGCAGTCAAGCACAATCTTTGTGAAGACTCTAGTCCATTTTGCAGTAAAAATACTAATAGGGATGCTACTCTAAAATTGAGAGTTATTCCTTATTCGAATCACTTTTTAACATTATACTTGGTGGATGTGATGAAAGTCAAATCACCCAAGCAAATGATGAATTTTTAAAATATGGAGAAAGATTCTTACATTTTGTAGTTTGTCCTTCCAAAAGGGTATATTACAACCCCAATCTTGAAGGCTAAGAAACTTAAAGATTGATGTCCATTAAGTGGCTGTTTAAGATTCTCACTGTTGGCAAATGAGCCCACACAAAAATTCTATGCAAACTTCGGCAAGCAGTTCAAGTCTTTGAAGTGGCGTGATAGAATATTCCTCCTCATGCCCTCACATTTGCCCATCACGCCTTGAAGATGTATTTATTAAAATTTGGGTTGACGGTTCAGATCATCAAAGTGGAGACATAAGTAAATGTCAACAAGGTATCTTGATGAAGTCTGAGTAGTCAAGATAGCTGAGTCGTGCTGCGACACTAAATTAGGTCCTTCTTGGGAGGCAACCCAAGATATTTTGTTGTTTGTTTTCGTATTATGCAATTGACATTAGATATTTGCACCCATGGTGACACAGGTATGTGTCTAACTCATTTGTTTTGGTTTGATGCATTGGGGACATTGCATGATTTTAAGTTGAGGGTGGGGCTACTTGTGGGTGTTGTTGTCCTCCGTGGGTTTTTATTGTTGTGCCTCTTTTCCTCGGAGTCTTATTCCTAGTAGAGTTAGCATGTTTAGGCGTATTGTGTTTTGTTTAGTGATGTGTTGTGGTTAACTAGGAAAAATACAAGTAATGAGGCAGTTAATATCTTTTGTGATTTTTGAGCAGCTCTCCAAGTGTTTATTTAAAATACTGTGTGAACTGCATCTAATTGTGACCGCAGTGCATCTTTTTATGGGATTAGTTCTGGCAACTTAATAATTAGTGCTAAGCGATAGCACGAACTGAATAAGTGGTGATGTGCGATATATTTGTGTGCCATGTGTGTGTGAAGTCTTTCTCAATTCCCTTTGTGTATGAATCCAAAACATGCCCGGTTATTCTTGTAGGATAAGGGTTAGGAGAGGATCATAGGCTATTTTTATATTATCCCACTTTTAGTCTAAATGACCTTTCCTGTATACATAATATCCGTTGATCCCTATTTTGAGCTTGAATAGCCTATTTCTTTCATGACACCTATCACCTTACCATTTGTTTCATAATGAACATATTTTGGCCCTGGTCCTCCTTGGACACTGTGCACCTTAACTTAGGCAAATATCTTAAGTTAAGGGTGGCGATCATAGGGGTGTGTGATTTAAAATGAGTATGAAGAGAGGTAGAATAAGAGAAGAGAATGAAAACTCGGGTGTGGTGCAATAAGAATAAGAAAAGAAAAAGTTGTGTAAAAGACAAGAAAAAGATAATTTGGTTTTTGAAAAGATAGTACCCACCATGAGCATATGTGATAAAAAAAAAAAGAGGAAGAGAGAAAGGTTAAGAAGTGAAATCCCAAGATGCTACCGTAGTGTCAAGGAGGCATAGTCGCTTTAAATACCCTTGAATATTATACCAGCCCCTAGCCTACAATACAAGCCATGAACAAGACCTATAGTTATCCTAGCTGACCTGTGTGAAAACCTTGGTGCTGACTATAAGGGAAAGCCTATGGTTTTTGACGTACTTTTAGATAAACTTCATATTAAGAGAAAGTCTTATGATTATCCCTAAGTGTATATATGTAATTTCTGATATGAGTGAAAAAGGAATTTATTTGCTGTGGAGGCACACAGGTTATGTTACTAGTTGCAAACTTGTTCGGATAGTGTGATATGGGTACATGCATGGTTACTGTTGCTGAATTGATTCCATATCTTGATTTTTGTGTGTTGCATTGCTGTTTTTCAATAGTATACACAGTTGAGTTTTAACTTATTTACCTGGGAGAAGGTGAAGTTGTGTTGAGATGATATAGAAAATTGACTGTTGAATGTACTTCGTATTCTATTAATTATATTTTGGTTGCTTAAGGACAACCAATTGTTTTAAGTTGAGGGTATTGATGTGCTAGAATTTTGTTAACATATTTAAGACTTTTAACTCGAAATAATTATATGTTCTTAAGTAACTATCATTGTTTTTTATGATATTTATTTGATATTGCAGTGAAAGGCAAGATCCAAGAGAACCTAAGACAATAAGACAAAAAGAGGTTAATATGGAACAAATAGCCAAGAAATTGTAGAAGAGCAGTTGATGACTTTTGTGATAAGTTGTCAACTTGGTGATACATTATCAGGTCCATCGTCAGCTGGAGGCAGTGTGATAAAGTTGGAACAGAAGTGTGAAGACATCCCCTAATATGTCGTCACAAATTTGATAAGCTATCAAGAGCGTCGTCAGCCTTAGATAGAGAATGAACTTCAGCTGGAATCCATGATGCCATTGGTGATAAATTGTAAAAGTTCTGATAAGACATCAAGTTTCATCGTTAGCCTAAAGCAAAGAAGGTAAAAATTTAAGAGGATCTAACGACAGTCATGATAAGGCATCAGATCCTGATAAGGCGTCACACATGTTGTCGTCTATTTTGAGAAAAAGCTGTAACCTATGATTTTGTTTCTATAATTAGCCTATGTACATAAGGACAAGTCTAGGGTTTCCTTAATAGTTTGAGTCATCTAAGGGACGAGTTTCAGAAATTTTAATTCCCAATTTCCTTTAAGTTATAGCTATAAATAACAGCTTTTAGTTTTTCGTTAAGGAGAGGGGAAGAAATCTTAAACATTTTGAACTTCACAAACTTTAGTTTTTCTCTCTCTAGTTTTGGATACACTGTCACCATTAACTTGTGAGAGATTACTATTGCTTTTGGCGAAGTTATTTAGTGATTAAATCAAAGAAACAATTATTGCTTTTCATTGCTCTGGAAGTTTATCTTTCAAATCATGAATTCAATTAGGTGTTTCATTCGTTACATTATGTATGGCTAAACCCTATTATCATGAGTTATGTTATCTAAGGTTAGGTCTTGATGAGGTGCTAAGTATACAAGATTCAAAAGGTGGTAGGATTTTTGGATAATTCTGAAAATTTAATTAGCGTATGTTGGTTGCAAATTGTAGACTCACCTGCTTTTATTTACTTAAGATAGAAATGAAATATAGTTGGAAGTGAATTATCAACAGGGACTTGGAAATACTTCGTTTAATAATCAGCATTGTAACAAGGTTAGTTAACTTGAGGTAAAATTTGAGTAGTAAATAAAAATTTCCTAAGTCCGAGAGGATTAGGGAATTAAACACTTAAGTTGGTCGAGATACATTTAAGAATATCATCGATAAAGATAGCTCGTTATCCTACTTACCATGAGAATCTTGAACCACTTTTAGCATCTGTCATGTACCGGAAGCCCTAGTGAACATAATTCTGGTTATTTCATAAACTCTTGATTTACAAACACTAAAAGTAAATTGAAAAACAACAACTCATTAAACCTAAACCCCCTATTTTATCATTTTGTATCATTTGTTTGAATTTAACTAGTAGCTTTTGTTTCAAACTAGTTTAATCGCCACTCACATTGTTCCCTGTGGATTTGACCCTGACATCAAAGTTGGGTAAATATATAGACAACAATCTCCTTGCACTAAATTAAAGTGTAAGTTGAGTGTTATCACTCCTTAAGTGTAATTATGTCATTTTTCCCTACCTTCAGTACTCATAACATAAAATTGAGCCCTCTGTGGGCTAACGATAATCATTCTTTCACAATTTCACAAGAACAAGAAAACCCTAGGTGATTAATGTCAAATCAAGAACTCAAGATATTTCCATTTACTCTCAACAAATTTCTATCCAAGGTATGAAAAATGTTCATCCAAGTATCCCTTTCATCTATGGAGCTCAAGAAACAAATTTTTAAATCATGAATTGTGATTTCCATGTTGTGGATTGTATTCCATCCAAGTTAATGTTAATGTATGGTTTACAAGATGTAAACTTTATTGTATCCCATGATATTATGATAACATATTTGTTATAATTGAATTCGCTTATGTTGATCTCTTGAATTATGAACAAAACATAATAGTCATAATGCTATACCATGTCGTCTATGCCTAGGTACAAGATTGCCCTCTGGGTGTTTGACAAAAGGCTTAAATGAATGAATTTCACAATTATGACTCAATTGTGGTCTAAATGATGATCTCATGCTATATTCAAGTGTTTAGGTTGACTCCTATGCTAAGGCTATGCCTTGTAATTGATTGATGGAATGCTCATGAGATTTGATTCGTGAACTTATGATATATTAGAATTCATCCCTACTAATGTACAAGATTATAATTATGAAATGCCTCAGGAAATCCCTCAATGATTGTATTATGAATTGTTGATTATGGTCGTGTGTTCAAGAAGTGTCATGTCCTATTTATGTTCATGATATTGAGTGATAGGTTATACCCAAAAATTTAGTTGTGTGCTTAGATCCAGTGTCAGTTTTCAAGATACTCTCAGTCAAGCCATGATTAGTAAAATTCAGTCAGTCACATGACTCAGAAAAACTCAGTGAATTTTGTATAAGTCCAGTCCCACTCAGTACTAAAAAAATCACAGTAAAATTAATCAGTTAACATAATTTAGTAGTATTTCATCAGTCAATGCAAATTTAGTGAATTCAGTCCAGTGCAGTCCAGTATACTCAGTTCAGTATCTATTCAGTAGGGAGTAGGATTTAGCAATAGGTGAACCCAATGATGGGAACTCACTTGCTAGAAGAGGGAGTAATTCTTAGAAGCAATCCATGCATTCCAGAACTACATAGCCAGTGAAGGTTGAATCATCAAACTTTCTTAATGAGGGTTGATGAGGTGTCTTAACCTGTCAGATAAGGGTCCCACTACTCTCGTTAGAGTACCTGATAGATGAGGGTCACTCACAATTTTTCCTTTCTAGTGGCGTGGTATTGACACACTTTTTTTTGGAGTTATAGATTCGATCCCAACTCAACTACATTATTCTATTTGGGGCATGTCGGTTAGATGAATACCTTTCAAAATTATATGTCAGTCATCAGTAAAGAACTCAACTTGTTCTACAGATTTTAGTTCTGTGAAATACAACTACTCAGCTTAGTACGGAACCCAGCTAGTTCTATCAGAATTAGGACTATCATAAATAGTAACTCAGTAATCAGTATATCAGTTATTGGTAATCTATGTTGCTAGTAATCTAATCTTATTAGTAACTCAGAATCCATAATACATATGATTTCAGTTATAGTTATGTATTCATGCTTGTACCCTCATGTAGTCATGTTCATGATCTTTAGTCAGTTATAGTTCTTTCATATGAACCTTTGTATTCAGCCTTACCTCAGTTTGCATACCAGTGCATTCATACGTACTGACGAATACTTTTATTTTGTGCTATGGTATTTTATACCATAGGTTCAGACGTTGAGGTTCTCGACCTTGCATAGACAGCTTAAAGTTTAGTCAGCAGCAATACACTAGCCGTTAGTCCACATCATTCAAGGATGTTCTATTATTTTATTATTTTAGTACTTAGTCATTTCAGCAGCCAGAGTTAGTTGGGGGCATAACCCATCAATTACTTATTTAGACACTTTAGAGGCTTTCAGACAAGATGTTCAGACTAGATATTCAGATTTCAGTATTTATGTTCAGTTTTGGTATTCTTATACCTTGTTCAGACATTATTCAGTTTTGAACCTTATGTAAGATTTTCTCCAAATTTCTGTATTTATCTAAGTTTAATTGTTATTACTGTATTACTAAATACAGTGCTTATAGCAGGTACCAATCATGGGTTAGCTAGTGGTCCTTCTGGATTGTTAGCACCGTGTAACATCCGAGCTCCCATACTCGAGGCATTATAAACTTTGATCAAAGCCTAAGTTTTAACAGTGTCCTAGAAAGTCTAAAAGCAACATCTAGTAGAGTCGTTTACATAGGTGTGTAGCTCACCGCAATTATGGCTAAAGGCTATGGGATGTTTTAGGAAAAGTTTCCCTTCATTAAGTATTCAGGTTATGTGAGTGAGCATGAGCTCAAATTTAACTCTCAGTCTAATCCATTTCTCCCTTTCATTCACGGAACATGCCTCCCTAAAAGAGTAACAAAAGGAGAAATGGGAATCAATCAGCACCTCAGCCCATTCAGGAAGATCCCCTGGACAAACATGTCTCTAATACAGAGTTTTGAGCTGCATTCACTACTCTTACTAATTTAGTTGCTGCTTAGAATGAACGTCCATCTGCCATTTTGGCCAAACTAGTTCCCAATTCCGCTGTAGCCAGGATTCACGACTCACCCAAATTAACTCTTCTTCTCTTATCAGGTATAAGACTGATGAAGACCCTCGAGAATTCCTTGATCAGTTGTAGAAGGCTACAAATATTATGCGGTAATAGCTAGTGAGAGTGCTGAGCTAGCTACATATCAGTTGCAGGATGTGGCTCACACATGGTTCAAGAAGTGGAAAGTAGACAGGGCCGTAGATGCAGGGTCTGTTGAGTGGTTGAGTGGGAAGAGTTTTCCACTACATTCTTAGATAGTTTTTTTACCCTAGAGATGAGAGAAGCTAAGGTGTTAGATTTTATCAACATTAGGTAGGGAAACATGACAGTGAAAGAGTATTCTCTTACCTTTACTCAATTAGCTATAAACACACCTCATGTAGTGGCGGATAGCAGAGCTAAGATAAGTAAGATTTTTTCGAGAGTGAATGATAGTATAGTCAAGGAGTGCAGGACCACGATGCTGATTAGTGAGATAAACATAGCTAGTCTTATGGTCTATGCTTAATAGATAGAGGAGTAGAAGATTAAGGAGAGGGAAAAAGCAGAATAAGAGATCAAAGACAAGTAGTTTTATCTTAGCTCAACCTACGTCAGAAGGTGGTAAGCATTCTCAATTCTGCCCAAAGTCTTCATTTCAAGCTCCTTCCTCAGCCCGTGATCCAGTTCCTAAGTTTAGGAATAGTGATGAATACATGGAGCAAGGCTATAACTTTCAGGGTAGTATCAGTAGTTCTCAAACCAATCCTCTTTGTTAAACTTTTGGCAAGAACTATCAGGGTATTTGTAGAGCTAGCAGTGATGTTTGTTTTGGATGTGGCAAGCTAGGCCACAAAGTCAAAGATTGTCCTCAGTCAGGTTTTCAGGGTCAGCATAACCATTCCACAGCTCAGTCCGATCACCCGAATCAGTAGGGTGCCACCTCTATCGCTACCAGTGGGAAACACCCAAATAGACTTTTTGCTCTTCATTGCCGATAGTATTAGGAAAATTCTCCAGATGTGGTCACTGCAACGTTACAGATTTTTCATATATATGTCTATACATTGCTAGATCCAAGAGCTTCATTATCTTTTGTTACTCCTTATGTAGTAGTTAATTTCTGAGTCATTCCCATAATTCTTGTAGAGCCTTTGTCAGTTCTACCCCAGTGGGTAAATCCATCATAGACCAAAAGTTATACAGGAACTGTCTGGTTATTGTATCTAAGAAAGTCACTTCAGCAGATTTAGTCGAATTAGAGATGACTAATTTTGATGTCATTCTCGACTTGGATTGGCTTCATTCCCGCTATACCATAATAGAATGTTGAAATAGAATCGTCCAGTTTTAGTTTTTGAATGAACTCGTCCTAGAGTTGAAGGGTAGTACTTCATCAATAAAGGGTCATCTTATTTTTGACCTAAGGGTAAGAAAAATGATATCTAAGGGATGTTTCTATCATCTAGTTCAAGTTAAGGACTCTATCTTTGAAAATCCTAGTCTTGACTCAGTTCCAGTAATGAATAAATACTCAGATGTCTTTCCCGATGATTTTCTAAGAATTCCTCCTAAAAGGGTAATAGACTTCAGCATTGACCTTTTTCCAGATACTCAACCCATATCTATGCCTCCATATAGAATGGCACCAACAAAACTCAAGGAGCTAAAAGAACAGTTAAAGGATCTCCTATATAAGGGATTCATCAGACCCGTTGTGTCCCCGTGGGGTCCACCAATTTTATTTGTGCGTAAAAAATATTGTTATCTCAAATGTCCATAGACTATCATCAGCTCATTAAATTTATGGTTAAAAATAGTTATCTACTTCCTAGAATTGATGACCTATTTGACCAACTTTAGGGTACTAGTTACTTCTCTAAGATTGACCTCAGATCAGGCTATCATCAGCTCAGGGTTAGAGAATGTGACATCCCGAAGAATGTTTTTAGAACTTGGTATGGTCATTTTGAATTGTTAGTCATGTCCTTTGGTCTTACTAGTACCCCAGTAGCATACATGGATTTGATGAACTGTGTATTCAAGCAGTACTGGGACATGTTCATCATTGTCTTCATAGATGACACCCTTGTCTATTCTCGCAGTGAGCATGATCATTTTGAAAATCTGAAAATAGTATTACAGACCCTCAAAAATCAATAGTTATTCACCAAATTTTGTAAGTGTGAATTTTGTCTAAGGTCAATAGCATTCCTTGGTCATATAGTTTCCAGCAATTGCATTAGAGTTGATCCTCAAAAGATCGAAGTAGTGAGAAACTATCCTAGACCTATTTCTCATACTGATATCAGGAGTTTCTTAGGTTTGGTTGGCTATTACAAATAGTTTGTTCAGGGGTTTTCTTCTATTGTATCCCCTATGTCCGGATTGACTCAGAAGAAAGTCAAGTTTCCGTGGTCAGATTTATACGAGAAGAGTTTTCGAAAGTTGAAGACTCGACTCACCTCATCCCTAGTTTTTACTTTTCCAAATAGTTCAGATGGGTTTGTTGTATACTGTGATTCATCCATAGTAGGTTTGTGTTATTCCCTCATACAACATGGTAAGTTCATAGCCTACACCTCCAGACAACTTAAGCCCTATGAGAAGAACTATCTAACTCATTATCTTAAGTAAGCAGCTGTAGTATTTCCCTTGAAGATTTAGAGGCATTACTAGTATGGGGTGCATGTTGATGTGTTCAAGATCACAAAATCCTTCAGTATGTATTCTCTCATAAAGACATAAACCTCCATCAGATAAGGTGGTTAAAGCTCTTTAAAGATTATGACATAGGTATCCTTTACCATCTAGGCAAGGCCAATATAGTGGATGATGCTGTCAATAGACTGTCTATGGATAGTGTTTCCCATATTGAGGACCGTATAAAGAAGTTAGTTCAAGAAGTCCATCAACTTGCTCGATTAGGTTTCCGCTTAGACAATTCTGCAGAAGGTAGTGTGTAGGTTCAGAACAACTTTGAATCATCTCTAGTTTCCGAGTTAAAGGGAAGAAAGGATAGAGATCCCAATATAGTTAAGCTAAAAGAATCATTCAGAGATCAAAAGGTAGAGGCTTTCTCCAAAGGAGGAGCTGATGTGTTACGTTGTTAGGGTCGTCTATATGGTCTAGGTGTAGATGACTTAAGGCAACGAATTCTTGCAGAAGCATATGGTGCGCGTTACTCTATTCATCTAGATTCCACTAAGATTTATCGTGACTTGTGTGAGATCTATTGGTGGAGTGGGATGAAGACATACATTCTACAGTTTGTGGGTAAGTTCTCAACATGTCAGAAGATTACGATCGAGCATCAAAAACCTAGTGGGTCCATCCAAGATTACAATTTTCCTACTTGGAAGTGGGAAGATGTTAACATGGACTTTGTGATGGGTTTGCCTCATACTCGTTGTCAGCATGATTCATTATGGATTGTTGTAAATAGAATAACCAAATCAAATTTTTCCCTTCCAGTCCATACCTCTTATTCAGCTGAAGATTACACCAAACTCTATATCAGCAAGTTGGTCAGATTGCACGGTATTTCGTAGTCCATCGTTTCATATAGAGGTACATAGTTCACCTCTCATTTTTTGAAAGCATTCCAAAAGGGTCTTGGTACCCGAGTTCATCTCAGTACAACCTTTCATCCTCAGATAGATGGTCAAGACGAAAGGACTATTTAGATAATGAAAGATATGTTAAGGGTATGTGTAATTGATTTTCAAGGGTAATTGGGATAACCACTTGCGTTTGATTGAGTTTGTATATAACAACAGCTATCATTCCAGTATTTAGATGGTTCTGTTCGATGCCCTCTACTGTAGGATATGCAGATCTCCAATAGGGTGGTTTGAAGTCGGTGAAACCATAGTAGTAGGGCCTGACATGGTATTTCATGGCATAGAGAAAGTTCAGTTGATCAGAGAAAGGCTCAAAATAGCTCATAGCATACAAAAATCATACATAGAGGTGTGCAGAAAGGATCTCAATTTTGAGATTAGTGACTGCGTGTACTTGAAAATCTCTCCTATGAAGGAAGTGTAGAGGTTCATCTAGAAGGGAAAGCTCAGTCCTCGTTATGTCGGTCCTTTCAAAATTCTCAATCCTTTTGGCAGGGTAGCGTATTAGCTCAAATTCCCTTTAGATCTAGCCTTAGTGCATCCAGTATTCCTTGTGTCCTTTCTTAAGAAGTGCATAGGTGACCCAACAGTTCTAACCCCCATAGAGGGCCTAGATATTCAGAACAACCTCTCTTATGAAGAGATTCCAGTAGAAGTCCTTGACTATCAAACTCGCAGATTGAGGAAAAAATATGTTCCTATAGTGAAAGTTCTTTGGAGGAATCAGTCTATTGAGGGAAATACTTGGGAAGTAGAAGCAGACATGCGAATTAAGTATCTTCACCTCTTCTCCTTAAACTCAGGCTCAACCCAAGGTGATAGCTTTCCTTAAGCTTATTCAGTTTTATGTTTAGATTTCGATTACAAACTTGGTATCAGATATCATTGCATGTCTAGTCATATGTTCATGAGTTAGTTCAGTTATGTATCAGATATGCATGATCAGCTTATTAGTACTCCCAGTCACGCATTCATGCATCAACTCAGTCATGTATTCATGTATTAGATATGTATGTTCAGTATGAAATTCAGCATATCACTAATAGCAATCCTATAGTCATGCCTTAATGTTCATGATTCAATAAGTCGATTCAGTCTATCAGTACTCTCTGTTAGTCAGACTCATTCGAGGATGAATATTCCGAAGGGGGAGATATTGTAAGACCCTATAAAAATTTCTAGCTTAATTTAGTCCTTTAGGCTTGTTAAGGGTCTCGAACTTAGAAAGATCTATCTTTGTTTTCAGACTTATTTTATTTTAGCCTTCAAAAATTGGCGATCCCACTTTACAACCTTAAAGTCCTTTAAAGGCCTATATTTTTGTTAATTCATGATCAAGGAGGTCAATAGCGTACCCGAACAAGTTTTATATTTTTTGAACCTTGTTTAAAACATGTTTGGAATCCTAAAATAGTGAGTCGATGCAATGTTAGCGCATCACATAGCCAATCACGTCGACAGATAAAATTAACCATAGCTCAAGCCAAATTCCATTTAACCGATGCGATGTCGGCACATTGCATTGGTTATCGAGTTGGTACCCTCGATGGACTACACCAACTATAGCATTTCTGGGCACATTTTTCTAGCTTTTAAACCCGTGTTCTTAAGGGTAATTAGGTATTCTTTCCCCAACCTTCAACCCCCATAACACAAAATTTAGCCCTCTTTTGGCTAATGATAGTCATTCTTTCACAATTGCTCAAGAACAAGAAAACTCTAGGTAATTAATTTCAAATCAAGAACTCAAGATCTCTCCAGTTACTCTCAAGAAATTTCCATCCAAGGTATGTAAAGTGTTCATCCAAGGATCCCTTTTGTCGTTGGATCTCAAGAAACAAATTTTTAAATCATGAATTGTGATTTCTATGTTGTGGATTGTATTCCATCCATGTTAATGTTAATGTATAGTTTCCGAGTTGAAAACTTTATTGTATCCAATGACATTATGATAGCATGTATGTTGGAATTGAATTGGCTTATGTTGATCTCTTGAATTATGAACGAAATATGCTAGTCATGATGCTATACAATGTTGTCCATGCCCAAGTACAAGATTATGCCCTCTAGGTGTTTGACAAAATCCTTAAATGAATGAATTGTGCAATTGTGACTCAACTATGATCTAAATAATGGTTCCCTGCCATATTCATGTGTTTAGGTAGACTCTCATGATAAAGCTATGCCTTGTAATTGATTTATGGAATGCTATGAGACTTGATTTGTGAACTTATGATATGTTAGAATGCATTCCTACTCTTGTACAAGATTATGATTATCAAATGCCTCGTGAAATCCCTCTAGAAGTGTTATGTCCTATTTATGTTCATGCTATCAAGTCCCGGGGGTATTTCATACCCGATAATTTAGTTGTGTGCCTAGAGCCATTGTCAATTTTCAAGATACACTTAGTAAAGCCATGATTAGCAGAATTCAGTTAGTCACATGACTCAGGAAAACTCAGTAAATATAGTATCAGTCCAGTCCCACTCAATACTCAGAAATCATAATAAACTCAGTCAGTTAATAGAATTTAGTAGTATTTTGTTAGTTAATGGAAATTCTAAGAATTCAGTCTAGTACAATCTAGTATACTCAGTTCAGTGTCTATTCAGTTGGGAGTAGGATTCTGCATGGAGTGAACCAAAGGATGGGAACTCACCTGCTAGGCGAGGGTGTGATTCTTTGAAGCAATACTTGTATTCCAAAATTACGTAGCCAGCGTAGGTTGAGACATCAAAACTTCTAGATGAGGGTTGATAAGGTGGCTTAACCTGTCAGATAAGGGTCCCACCGCTCTTATTAGAGTACCTAGTAGATAAGGATCACTCATAATTTGTCCTTGCCAGTGGATTGGTATTGACACCCTATTAATTAGGGTTACAGATTGGACCCCAACTCAGCTACATTATTCTATTTTGGGCATGCCAGTTAGATGACTTCCTCCTATAGTCACAGTCTTATTCTTCAGTAAAGAACTTAACTAGTTTAATAGATTTTAGGACTGTCAGATACAATCACTCAACTCAGTATGGAACTTAGCTAGTTCTATCAGAATCAGGACTGTCAGACCTTGTCACTTAATAATCAATATATCAGTTATCAGTAATCTATGTTGTCAGTAATCTATGTTATCAGTAAACCAGAAACCATAATCCATATGATTTCAGTTGTAGTTATATATTTATACATATATCCTTATGTAGTAATGTTCATGTTATTCAGTCAGTTATAATTCATACATATGAACTCTTGCATTTACCCTTACCTCACTTTGCGTACCAGTATATTTGTACGTACTGACACAACTTTTCCTTTACACTATGGTAATTTATACCATAAGATCTGATACTCAAGATCCCGATCGTGCATAAACAGCTTCAGGTTCAGTCTGCAGCAGTACACTAGACATGAGTCCTCATCATTCGAGGATGTTTTATTACTTTATTATTTTAGTATTTAGTCATTTTAGCAATCGAAGTTAGTTGGGGACATATCCCATCAACTGTTTATTCAGGTAGTTTAAAGGCATTCAGACTAGATGTTCAAACAAGATATTCAAAATTCAATATTTTTTTATTTATGTTCAATATTGGTAATCTTATACCTTGTTTAGACATTATTTAGTTTTGAACCTTATGGCAGATTTTCGTATTTATCTCAGTTTTATTGTTACTACAACGTTACTATATATAGTGCTCACAGCAGGTACCGATCATGGATTACCTAATGGTCCTTCGTGATGGTTAGCACCGTGTTGCATCCGAGGTACCAAACTCTTGACGTTACACAGGGCCACTTAACATTTTTTGTTTGTAGAGGTCCTTGGCTTGGATTAAATGTTTTTCTAGTCTTCAAAATAGTAGAAATAACTCCTATTACTTGCTTTTGTGTCCGAGATGTAGTTTAAGAACTTACACATTTTTTAAAACTTCCACTTCCATGTCCATGTCCCGCACCTTGTCTTCCCACTTTTACTGTGACCAGTTCTTCTCATTTCCTGCAACATTAGGTTAAAAAGGAGTAGTGTATAGAACTATAAAATGAAGATGACAAAACATATATCTACTAGTGATAAAAATATCAATTTATAAAATGAAACATTAAATCAAACAATTTTAAAATATCAAAAAATTTGTTGAACTATTTAAAATTATTGATTCTACTTAAACATAAATTTTATTTTTAAGTAAAAGCTGAAAGCATAAGAACACCAAATACATGGTATCATAATAAGAACACAAAATACAAGATGTCAACCTATTAAGAACACAAAACACAATATGTCATCCTAATAATAACTTCTCCAAAAAAGATGCCAACCTTATAAAAGCACAAAATACGAAGAACTTCTAATTAATTTTTTTCTCAATCTTCAATAGGATATATCAATGTCTTCTCCATCATTATGATCAGGTAACTCTTCTTTGCTTTTTTCATTATATGATACATTTGTATAATTTTCATTAATGAAATCATCTTTTTCTTTTTCTTTATAATGTTCTTAAAACAATTTCAAGTTCAACATCATCCTTATGTAAAGACACCTCTATATCAATTTCTTGATTATTGGGACACTAAATATTTTCAACTTTGTCTTTTGATAAACTTAATCATTCAATGATGTTTCGCTTTTAACTTCAGGAATATTAAAAATATCACGAGGATTAGTCCTTATAATAACAAATAAATCTTTATCGACCCTATAATTCAAGTAGCAGACATGTTCAGACTGACATGCCAACACAAATGGCTCATTTATAATCAAGGAAAAATGAGTATTAAAACTTGTAAAACCATATATGTTAATATTACATCTTCTTCCTTGGTTATCCATATCTCACAAATGACACTTCAAAAGATAAAATTTTTATTTCCTACATAACACAACTCAAAAATAGCCTTCAATATACCATAATACTTATTTTTAGAGTTTTAAACATCTCCCCTCACAAGAACTCTACTGTTTTATGTTTTTCTCATAAGTACTTTTGTTAGAAATCAAAATCCATTGACCATACATATTAAATATAAATATACTAATTGTTTTGGACCAACATCTAAGCTTATGATCTTACCATTTGCACGTCCTTGTGAGTATAGTACAAATATCTATAAAAAGAAGAAACACTATTATGACTAGAATTAGACCATTAAATAATGCAATTATTTATTGTGTCATTTAATTAGATATCTATGCGTACACAAAATCGATCAATAAAACCATTCTTATGCACCTAATAAACACGCATTGAACCTTCTACTTTAATCTATCTCATGTATTCCCTATAGTTTTTGTTAGTTAGGATTAAGTGGATTATATTAATGTTAAATTGTATTTGAACTAATAAAAGACTCACTCCCTATATTGTGAAATCTCTTCATGAAGTAGCCTATTTCCTCATGAAGTTGGCTATTTCCTCGTCATGAAGTATCCTATTTCCTCAATTTGATGCCCCTTTTCTTTGCCCACTATGTTTAAAGATAAACATCTCAGCATTTTACATAGATTTGTTGTGATTTCTATTTAATTTATTAAACTTAGTTGAGATGTTTCTTAAATACTGTAAATAAAATGTATGGCTTTCCTCGGCCAAAAATCCTTCAGCAATTGAATGTTTTTAATGACCTTTGTTGTAATTATATGCTTTTAGTTCTCAAAAATACCCATATAATGATATCTTATTTATATAATTATATAGTATGACATTTTAAATATATTGGCATTTAAATTTTAGGATGATACAATGCCTCTTAAAAGGGTACATTCCAATATTGAATGGGTCACCAAGTTTTCCCTCTCTTCCTAAGTAAATTAGCAAATAAATCACGACATCAAAGAATTCAATAAGAAAATGAAACATCTAGACTTTGAACCAGTACAAAATTTTCATATTTTAAGTCACTGGACTAGGTACGACTAAGGATATCGATCGTACCCTTGTATACAACTTTGGTGATACCTTTTGTACCCTAGATAGTATGGTAAGGGTTACTAACTGTCCTATGTACAAGTTTGTATTCCCTCAATCATACATCAGGTAATGAGTCATACTAAAACTTATCATATAGAGTGTTGTCTTAAACTTGAGTAGACTATTTTTTGTAGGAGTCGGGGGTACGGTTTAGGGTACAAGTCATACCCTTTTGATATAAGTCTAGCTGGTTTAGTCATACCCTAACATGTGTATGATCCCTAATTGAAGCCTAGGGTATGATTTAGGGTACCACTCTTACCCTTGTGTGCAATTGACTCAAGTAAGTCCTACCCACTTGGTTGGTCATTTTCCAGCTTTTAGTTTAAAACATTATGGTGATTTCCTACCATAAAAACCATAAGTCACCTCACTATATAAGTATGTGTGGCTTTCTAAAACACCTTTTTATAGGATCAATCATCCTAAATACTCTCTCAAACACATTTTTGAAGAATTGGAGGCTAGGGCTCCATGGGAGTTCTTATAGTGGTAAAGTGAAGTCAAGCTCTTATGGTAAATTAAGTGGTATAAGACATGTGACTCTATCCCTTTATTTTAACTAAAATACTATGCATTTTAGACATGGATTATGACTTATAAATCAATGTTTTGAAATCAAATGTAAAGGGTTTTGATGCCTAATGTTGACTAATACGCGTTTATGATTTGACAAATATTTATGCATGATATCAATGATAATTTCCACATGTTGGTGCTTATTATTGGTGGTTTAACATGTGAGTCTAGAGTAACCCTATTAGTGATAATTTCTACTTTGAATTTGACCTGGATGCATGCATGCACGCAAAGTATTTGTGAAAATGTCTTAAGTGAATGGTCTAGTCAAAAGTTGATGATGTTTGGCACTAGGGCAATGGCCCAATAAGTATGAGTTGATAGTAAATGATATTGTAAATTTATTTGAGCGATATATTGTGTAATTGATGACCTTGTTCATTTAATTTATAATAATGGCTCAAAGTCCCTAAACATGATATTGAACTTGTATTATGTTAGAGTTAAGTGTTGTATAAGATTGCTAATAAGGAATGCATGGCTTGTAAGGGTCTTGTTGACCATAAATTGAATTGTACAATGATTTGGATTAACTCTTTGGCCTATTGAAATGTTTGTGTAAAGAATGCTCCCATATTGACCTTGTGGTCATGTAGTGTTGGATTGGTTAATAAGTTAAAGTTTTTGACTATGATTGAATAAATGACGACGTATGGACAAAGGGTTAATGTCCCAATATAAACTATGATAGTTATGATGTCTTGTGGTTAAAGTCCCTTGCTCAAATGAAATTCATTATGGTTAGAGTCCCTTGTTTAATCTAAGATTCTAGCTTGGGTTAGAGTTCCTTATCTAATATTGTTTAAGTTTAGAGTCCCTAGCCTAATCGAAGAGCATGATGTTAGAGTACCTTGCTTAATGAGTGTGTATATAGTTAGAGTCTGTTGTCTGAAAAATAAGAGAACACGGTTAACGTCCTTTGCTTAATAAGAAATGTTTGAATATATAAGTGTTAAAGGTTAGAGTCCTCCACTTGATGTCGAATGAATGAATGCTTCAAGAGTGTTGACAAGGTTTGTTTCCTTATTTTGCATGTGATATACCTATATGTATGGATAAGTGTATGAATGTGGTAAAATATGATATATTTACTTGTTATTTAATGAGTATGATATTTTATCCTTATCTTTGAGTTACATGTTAGCGTTCCAACCGCTAACTATCTTTGGAGCATTTTATTCTCTTATTGTCACTGACAAGTGAGTGACATAGAAGTGGTAAGCTTCCATACTTCAGGAGTAACACATTTCATACATATTAGCTTATGATCATACACTTGTCTTGGATTCATTTTTATCCATTGTCAAGGGCATGTCCCGATATATACTTATTTAGAGTTTGAATTTATGTAGAGGCATTGTTACGACTGTTGACTTGGGTGTGTTGGTTAGAATGTTGACATGAATGAAATGCTTATATATTTTTTTAGTTATCACTATTAGTCTTATCTACCCCTTCTTTGATAAATGGTCAGAGTTTATCCTACCCATGTGATTTAATGTAATAATTAGGTTGGGTTAATAGGGAAATATTTGGTACATGTTGGGCTTAAGATGACCATACGACATGACCCTATTTTGGGTTATGTCAAGTTGGTATTAGAGACTAGGTTTATGGTTAGTTGGTTGTCCACAGTACCGTGTGAAGTAGAGTCTCTTTTATGGGTGTGAAACATGCCACACTTATAAGAGGGGGTCAATCAGACATTTAGGAATATTTCTCTTTCTTATATTTGAATCCCAAGATATAGATTATAAGGTCTTGGATTCCTATAATTTTTATTTGCTTATCATTCAGATCATGTCTCTAAGGAAATCTGAGATTCAGGCAAACACCTCGGCCCTGACTGAAGGCCCTATGGACGAAGCTAGTCCAACTTTTAAGGACCAAACTAAGGTTAAGGAAGCAGCTTCTGAACATCC
The DNA here is from genome assembly GCF_002878395.1 of Capsicum annuum. NCBI lineage: Eukaryota > Viridiplantae > Streptophyta > Magnoliopsida > Solanales > Solanaceae > Capsicum > Capsicum annuum. The sequence continues at coordinate 50,627 of NW_025888801.1, read as the reverse complement.
TCAGGGGTTCCTCCAATTCCCACTAACCCTGCTTATGAGAGTGACACTACTACTTAGTCACCACCTGGGATGCTTCTAATGTTAAGTTTTGTCACTCTATCAACCTTTTGACTCAATTGGTAGCATCTCAATCAGAGCGTGGTGCTCCAACTTCTACTTTGTTTGAGGCCACAAGAGTTGAACAATTTTTTAGGCTGAACCCTCTTATGTTCACGGGTACGAAGGTTGAGGAGGGTCCTTAAGGCTTTATTTATGAAATAAAAAAGATCTTCTGAATCATGCATGCTTTGGATATTAAGTCTGTTGAGTTTTCCTGCTACCAATTTAAGAATGTGGAATACCAATGGTATGAAAGGTAGGATTTTTCTAGAGATGTAGATACTACTCCTTCTAAGTGTGAGGAACTCTCTGAGGCTTTCTTGCACTGCTCTTTTCCTCAAGGGTTGAGGGAAGCAAAAATGGAAGAGTTTGTGAACTTGAAGCAAAGAAAGATATTTGTGTAGGAGTAGGCCTTGAGTTTCAATCAGTTGTCTAGGTATGATCTTAAGATAGTTTCCATCTTGAAGGCTATAATGCATAAGTTAGTTTCAGGATTATCCAATGATTTGGTGTCTGAGAGCAAGGCGGCCTTGTTGATTGAAACATAGACATCTCTAGGTTGATTTTATATATGAAACAAGTGTAAGAAGATTAAAAAAAAAGCAAAAGAAAGAAATTTAGGCCTTCTAAGTAAAATAAGAGAGATGGTGGCAAATGGCCATAGAAGAAGTGGGGGATTTTAGGTTCTTTCACCTAGGCTAGTGTTCACTCTACTTACCCGAAGTCATCGGGTAATCGTAGTTCTTACTTTAGTGGAGAGTCCCAGGCATAGGGTGCCCAATTCCAGGATAGTGGCTCTCAGTCGGCTCCACCCTTCCCTTTTTGCTGATTCTATGGTCAAAGTCATCGTGGTTAGTGTCAGCAGGGGAAAATAGTTGTTTTAGATAAGGTAAGATTGGGCACATACAGTGTGAGTTTACCTCTCTAAAAGCTTCTTGGGCCAATAGGTCTCTAATTGCTACTTCACCTATTTCTACACCAAAGGGTGTTGTTTCTACTTTTACTTCTTTTTCGGGCACCAGCACTGGCCAGAACTGCTTGTATTCACTTTTGAGTCGCCAGGTTCTGAGGTGCCTCCCGATGTGGTCATAGGTATGTTGAAACTTTTCTCCCGTGATGTGTATTGTTTACTTGATCTAGGATCTACTCTTTCTTATGTAACCCTATATCTGGCTGTGCATCTTGGGTTTGGTCCTAAGAGTCTGTCAGTTCCATTTTCTATTTCTAACCCGATAGGAGACTCTGTGGTTGTAAAAACTATCTATAGGGTGTGTGTGTTATCTTTTAGTGGTAGAGAAACTCTAGAAGACTTGATAAAATTTTACATGGTCAATGTTGATGTTTTTCTCAAAATGGATTGTTGCACTCGATCTATGCTTCCTTATATTGTCGGACCCATAGGATCGTGTTTAAATTCCTTAATTAGTCGGTCATTATATTGCAAGATGTTTCCTTAGTGCCTATCTGGAGATTCATTACTTATCGTAAAGCCTAAAGGTTGATCTCTAAGGGGTGTTTGTACCATTTGGTCCAAGTTAAAGATTCTTACTCGGATGAGCCTTCTCTAGAAACTATTTCTATAGTTAATGAGTTTCCCAAATTGTTTCCTGATGTTCTTCCCAGTATACCTCTTGATAAGGAAATTTATTTTGGGGTTGGCCTTGTTTCGGACACCTATATGATTTCAATCCCTACTAAAAGAATGACTTTGATAGAGCTAAAAGAGCTTAAGGAGAAATTGAACAACCAATTAAATAAAGGTTTTATCCATCCTAGTATGTCTCCTTGGGGTGCTTTCGTGTTGTTTGTGCGCAAGAAGGATTGTTCACTTCGTATGTGTATCAACTATTGCTAGTTGAATAAGGTGACCATAAAGAATAAATATCCTCTTCCTAGGATCAATGATTTCTTTGATCAACTTCAAGGTACAAATTAGTTCTCTAAGATTGATCTTAGATAGGGTTATCATCAACTTGAAATTATTGATGTGGATATCCCCAAGACTACCTTTAGGACCCGCTATGGTCACTATGAGTTTCTAGTTATGTCCTTTCGGGATTACCAATGCCCTGGTCACATTTATGTGTATGATGAATAGGGTCTTCCATCCGTTCCTAGACTTGTTTGTTCTTGTCTTCATTGATGATATCTTGGTCTATTTGATAACGCTCAAATTACACTCTTGAATGGGCTTAAGCGATCATTGTCAATATAAAATCCAACTAGGTTGGGGTTGAATCCCATAAGGAACAATGTGAGTGGTGACTAAACTAGTTTGAAACTAAAGCTACTACTCTTTGAATCCGTTAAACACCTAGTAACCTATCAAACCCTAGTCTATGGATCTCATAACTCCGGCTAATAGAATTAGCCACTCATGATTTGATGAATGAAATACAAAGTTAAATTCATGAAAATAAGGATAAACTTACGAACGGATGAAAAACAACAAGTAGTTTCTTCAATTTTATCCTGAAAATAAGAATCCATAAATAGTTGATAAGTGTTGAAGAAAATAAAACTCTCCAAAACTAAAAAAAAAAAAAGAACCTCCCGAATAAACCCTAAAAGATGCTATTTATACTAAAGCCTAATTAAGGAAATAAAATAGCAAATTCAATTAATTCTCGGATTAGATGATGCCCAAGCTGACGCCGCGTCAAAAGTCTAATGCCCTATCACGGATGGAGTTAGAATTGCTCCAATTTTTTCAATTCCCTAACCTAGGCTAACGATGACTCTAACGCCGCATCAAGGATCTGGTGACGTATCACCAACACCATCAGATATCTTCTCCTATCGCTTATTTTCTGCTTAAGGCTGACGCCATGCTTGACACCTTATCACCCACTTGGCGCCATGTCACAGGCATCGTCAGAACTATTTCTCCATTCTAATTCCTGGTTAAGGCTGACGCTGCTTTTGATAGCCTATCACAAGGCTGACAACTTATCACGAATGTCGTCAGCCATATTTTCTTCTCTTTTTCTCAGATTTTCAAATCTTTTGCTCCATTGTCATTTATTTCGATTCCTTCATCTTTTTACTGCAATATCATGGGAAAATATATCAAAACAACATGAGTTGCTTCAGAATTCACAATTATTTCTGTTAGCTTTTGCTAACATATCAACACCGTCAACTTAAAACAATTGCTTGTCCTCAAGCAACAATCGAACTAAAAGTATACAAGTACAAGTTGGCAGCTAAATATTCATATCAGTTCCGAATACATGCACCATCTCCAAGGTTAGTCAAATTAAGAGAAACTGTGTCTATTATTGAAGACACCCATGCAACTCACGAGGATCAATATATGGAAAGAATTGTATCAATAACAACCCAGCACATACCCAAATCACACTATCCGAATAAGATAGTGATTAGCAACATACCTAGTGTGCCCTCACAACAAAGAAATCCTTTTTTCACTCATGTCATAATTTACATACATAAACATAGGGATAAACACAAAACACACTCACAGAATGAAGTTCCCACATTATGCATATGATGCCATATGCTTGCCCTTATAGTCAGTACCCAAGTTACCAGACAGATCTGTTAGGATCACTATAGGGCTTTTCTTAACCTTGTAATGTAGGCTATGGGCCAGTATGATCTTCATGGATATTTCAGAGTGACTATGCCTCCTTGCCACTACACTAAAATTTTGGGGTTTCAACTCCCAACCTTCTTTTCTTCCTCTCTTCTATTGATCACACAGGCTTAAGATGGATGCGATTTTTTCAATGATCACATTATCTTTTTATCATCTTTTACATAACTTTCTCATTTCTTATTCCTTTTTTACCGCACCTAACTTTTTATTCTTTTATTTTATTCTTCTTTTCTTCTTACTCATTTTGTATCGCGCACTACTATGATAGCCACCCTCAACTTAGGTTTTTTGCCTAAGTCAAGGTGTATAGTGTCCAAGGAGGACCAGGACCAAAACATGTTCATTATGATATAAATAGGAAGGTGAGAGGTTTCGTAGAACGAAATAGGCTAATTAGACTCAAAACAGGGATCAAGAGATATTATGCACATAGGGAAGATCATTTTGGATATGCTGGGCTAAAATAAAAAAATGACCTATGATCCTTTCTTAACTCCTATCCTATGACCATGGCAAAACTAACAGGGCAAGTTCTAGATTAAACACATAACGGGAACTGAGTAAGACCTTACACACAAAAGGCACAAAAGTATCTTGCATATCACTACATATCAATTTCATGCACTTGTTTAAAAAAGGTGATTTAGTTGCCAGACCAATTCCACAAAAAGATACACCGTGGTCACAAATGGGTGCAATTCACATAGTAATATATTAGACCAATGGAGAGGTGCTCAAAAATCTCAAAAAGAAGTTAACTATATTAGTTACTTGTATTTCTCCTAGTCAACTACAAGACATCCCAAAATAAGACACAATACGCCTAAATATGCCTACTCTACTAGGAACAAGACTCCAGCGAAAAGAGGCCCTACAATAAAAACACACGGAGGACATCAACACCTACAAGTAGCCCCACCCTCAACTTAAAATCATGCTACATCTCAAATGCGTCATACCAAAACAAGAGTTTTAGAAACATACCTGTGGCACCATGGATGCAAAGATCGGGTTTCAATCACATAAGATGAATACAAATAACAAAATACATTGGGTTGCCTTCCAAGCAGTGCCTGGTTTAAGGTTACGGCATGACTCAGTTATCTTGACTACTCAGACTTTGTCAAGATACCTTGTTGATAATTGTTTATGTCTTCACTTGGAGAATTTAAAATGCTGGCCCAACTTTTCATCAATACATCTTTGGGGTGTGTTGGGTAAATGTGAGGGCATGATAAGGAACATTCTATCAAGCCACTTCGAATACTTGAAATACTTTCCCAATATTGCATCAAACTTTTGTGTGGCCTCATTTGGAAATGTTGAGAATCTTAAACAACCACTAAATGAACATCGATCTTTAAGCTCCATGGCCTTCAATATTGGGGTTGTAGTAAACCTTTTTAGAAGGACAAACTCCAAAATGTAAGAATCTTCCTCCTTATTTTGAAAATTCATCATTTGCTTGTGTGATTCGACTTTCATCACATCTACTAAGCATAGTGTTCAAAAGTGATTAGAATGAGGACTGTCCCTCAATTTCATAATAACTTCCCTATTAGTATTTTTACCCCAAAATGGACTAGAGCCTTCATGAGGTTTGTGATATATTTTTTCTTTTGACTCTAATACCATTTCCTCATCTTTGGCATCTTCATTCATGAATGGCTTGGTTGGTTGGGAAATCACCGAGGGTTGCTCAACATCAAGATCATCATCAACATAGGATTCTTGCTCGTTATCCTCATACTCTTCCATTATTTTAAATAATTCCACAGACAAGATATCATCTAAATATAATGTAGAAAAGTGTTTTGGATGATTGACCTCGATATCCATCTCTTCTATTCTTTCTCTTCCCTCATTAAATTCCCTAATTTCTTGATGTATGTCACATATGGTATCATTTTTTTTGTCTATACGATCCAAAATTAGTTGAAGCATAGCCTTAATGTCACTCTTTCTAGTGATTTGCTTTTTTTTTCTTTACCATAAGGCATGTCATACTCATAGGAAGAGCTAGAACTTGGGTTAGCGCAATAGAGGGAAGAGGAATTTGGCCAATTACTCTAATTTCCATCTTGACCACTATATAAAGAACAATTATACTCCTGGTAGGATAGAGATGTTGCACACATCTCTCTCCGGGGAGCATATCTATAATCTTACTAAAAGTGGGGTCCATCATAATATGGTCATGGATCATCCAGATAAGATTTCCAACCATCAAACTTACATTCATTCCATGATGCCATAGTAAGAAATAAACAAAAATAAAGAAAATCTACCTAACATAAGAACAAAGGAAATCAGAAACAAATATTTAGAAGTTTGAATTCGAGCAAGTAAGCTAAAATTCCAAACTAACTTAATAAGTCAAATTGTTCCCCGGTAACAGCGATATTTTTGATAATGCTTAAATTACCCTCTCAAATGGGTGTAAGCGATCATTTTCAATATAAAACCCAACTAGGTTGGGGTTGAATCCCACAAGCAACAATGTGAGTGGCGATTAAACTAGTTTAAAACTAAAGCTACAAGTTAAACCCAAATAATTGATATTAAAAGATAAAATAGGAGTTTTAGAGATGAGCAAATAGTTTTTTTTGGTCACTTTAATTTTAGAGTTTGAAATAAGTCTAAATAGGAAACCAAAGTTATGTTCACCATGGGTTTTGGGAATTGACAGCTACTAGGTAATTCTCGACCTCACCAGACAATTTATTATCTAATTCTAATGAACTTAGATAATTCATCTATTTCCAATAGGGTTTTATCTCAGCTACATCAATCCAGTTATGGCATTGATCATAAAATAGAAGGTTGGTAGCTTCCGAGTCCCTGTTGATAATTCACCACCTCTATTCTATTTTTCCATTAGAAGCAAATAAAACCTAAGGCATAACCTAATGTTTGCAACTAGTAGATTTCTGTTAAAACAATTTAATTTCAAGATGTCCTAATACTCTTTGAATCCGTTAAATACCTAGTAACCTGTCAAACCCTAGTCCATGGATCTTATAACTCAAGTTAACGGAATTAGTTGCTCATAATTTGATAAACGAAATACAAATTTGAATTCATGATAATAAGGATAAACTTACGAACGGAGGAAAAGCAACAACTAGTTTCTTCAATTTAATCTCAAAAATAGGAAACCATAAATAGTTGATAAGTGTTAAAGAAAATAAAACTCTTCAAAACAACAAAAAAAAAAGAATCTCCTGAATAAACCCCAAAAGATGCTATTTATACTAAAGCCTAATTAAGGAAATAATATAGAAAATTCAATTAATTCTCGGATTAGGTGACGCCCAAGCTAACGTTGTGTTAAGAGTCTGATACCCTATCACGGATGGAGTCAGAATTGCTCCAATTTTTTCAATTCCCTAACCTAGGCTGACGATGACTCTAGCGCCGCATCAAGGATCTGATGATGTATCACCAATGTCATCAGATATCTTCTCCTATCTCTTATTTTCTACTTAAGGATGATGCCATTCTTGATGCCTGATCACCCACTTGACGCCACATCACAGATGTTGTAAGAATTGTTTCTCATCTCCAATTCCCTGGTAAAGGCTGATGCTGCTTCTGATAGGATATCACAAGGCTGACGACTTATCATGGATTTCGTCAGCCATGTTTTCTTTTGTTTTACTCAGATTTTCAACTCTTTTGCTCTATTATCATTTATTTCTATTCCTTCAGTATTTTACAATAATATCATGAGTAAACATATCAAAACAATAAGAGTTGCTTAAGAATTCACAATTATTTTGAGCTAGAAAGCATTAAATGTTTTATTTTTTTCTCATACATCACTATTCAAAAGGTGAGGTAGATCATGTTGATCACAACCATATTACAAACCTCTAAGGATCATCATTTATATTCCAAGTTCTCTAAGTGTGAGTTTTGGTTAAAAGTTGTGACCTTTTGTAGTCGTGTGATTTTAAGTGAAGTGATTATGATAGATCCCCAAAAGGTTTCAGCTATTAAGAAGTGGCTTAGACTTGTGACTCCAACCAATATTCAGAGCCTCTTAGGTCTAACAGGTTACTATAGAAGATTTATTGTGAATTTTTTTATCAAAGCTAGCCCGTTGACCATGTTGACCTAAAGAAGTTCAAGTTCTTATGGTTTGATACGTGTGAGGGTAGTTTTGATAAGTTGAAAGATAAATTGACTTTGTTTCAAGTTTTGACTTTTCCCGAGGGTAATGATGGTTTATTTGTATATTGTGATGCTTCACAAATTTGTCTTGGTTGTTTATTTATGCAACACGGTAGGGTGATAGCCTATGCTTCTAAGAAATTGAAAGTTTGTGAAAAGAACTATCCTAATCATGACATGGAGTTGTTACCTATGGTTTTTGATTTGATAATTTGGCAACATTATCTCTATGGAATTCATGGTGATATCTTTTATGATCATAAAATCCTTGAGTATGTGTTTACCCAGAAGGAGTTGAATCTCAGACAAAGAAGGTGGCTTGATTTGTTGAAAGATTATAATATGTGTCTTCATTATCATCCGGATAAAGCTAATTTTGTCTTTGATGCGCTTAGCTATTTATTCGTGAGGATTTTACACCATATGGATTAGGAAAAGCGAGAATTGGTGAAAGTCATTCACTGTTTGGATAATCTTTGAATTTGTCTCACAGACTCGGATGATAGTGTGTTTGGGTAATAAGTATCACAGTCGTCTTTTATTAAGGAGATAAAGGAGAAGAAAATTTTGGATCCCTATTTGATGAATATTAAAAATAGTATGGGTCAATAAAAGATTGTTAACTTTGTGATTGGTGGTGATGGTATCTTTAGGTACCAAGGTAGACTATGTATTCCCGACATCGATGGATTGAGTGAAAGGCTCATGGCCGAGGCTCATGGATTCCATTCTTCTATTCATCCTAATTCCACAAAGATGTATCATGATCTTAGAGAGTTCTATTGGTTGAATAATATAAAGAGTGATGTGGCTAGCCACGTGGGTAAGTGTATGATGTGTCAATAAGTGAAAGTTGAGCACATAAGGCCCAGTGGTTTGTACCAATAAACTATGTTACCTGAATGGAAATATAAGGCAATTAATATGGATTTCGTTACCGGTCTCTATAGGTATCAAAATCAATGCAATTCTATTTGAATTATTATAGATAAAATGACCAAGTCCGCTCATTTCTTGCTCATGAGGACTAATTACTCGACGGAGGATTATGCTAAGTTGTTTCTTGTAAAGATTGTGAAGTTGCATAGTACTGTAGTTTAGATCATTTCAGATCGTGGTACTCCATTCTCAACTAACTTTTGGAATTCATTCTAAAAAAGATTGGGTACTAAGGTATGCCTTAGTACCTCTTTTCACCCACAAATGGATGGACAAGCAGAGAAGACCACCTAAACATTAGAGGATATGTTGTGGGCTTGCATAATTGATTATGGTGGTATTTGGTATGAACACTTGCCCCTGATATTATTTTCCTATAATAATAGTTGTAACTCCAGTATTTGTACAGCCCCTTCCGAGGCATTGTATGGTAGGAGATGTCGAGCGCTTATTGGGTGGTATAAATTTTGAGAAGGTAAGTTGCTTTCCCCCAATTTAGTTCACCAAGATTTGAGGAAGGTGAAGGTGATTCGTAATAGGATGATAACCACTTGAAGTCGCCAAAAGTCCTATGCGGATATGAGGCGAAGGGACTTAGAGTTTGATGTGGGTGATTGGGTATTCTTGAAGGTATCTCCCAAGAAGAGAGTGATGCTATTTAGTAAGAAAGGGAAGCTTAGTTTTTGATATATTGGCCTTTATTTTATTTTGAAAAGGCTTGGCTATGTGGGCTATGAGTTGGAGTAGCCCTCTACTTTGGACTGCATTTACTCGGTTTTCTGTGTCTCTATGTAGCAAAAATTTGTGGGTGACCCTTCATTGGTTCTTCCATTAGAGGATGTTGGTATTTTTTACTTTTTGTCCTATGAGAAGGTCTTAGTAGGGATCTTGGATCGGCAAGTTCCCCGATTGCGAACAAAAAAGGTGGCTTCGGTGAAATTTCTATGGAGGAACCAAATGTTTGAGGAAGCTACTTGGGAGGCAGAAGAGGACATGAAGTCCAAGTATCCATATTTGTTTTCCATTTTGAAACTCATGATTAAGGTAGGTGGTAATCTTCTTACCTTTAGTTATGTCTTTCTTAAACAATTGGTTTAAGTCCCCAATGCTTTAAATTGAATTATGTCTTTGTTAAATAATGGGTTTAAGTCCCCGATGCTTTGGGATGATTTATGTCTTTTATAGATGATGTGTTCAAGTCCCTAATATATGAATTGATCAAGTATCTTTAATAGACATTGGGTTTAAGTCCCTAATCTTTTAAATGAACTAGTGCCTTTGATAAATAATGGGTTTGAGTTCCAAGGTCAATAAAATGAATGGACGAATGATAATGAGCATGATGTGTGTTGTATCCTTGTTGTGAGCTTGATTTTAACTTATTTAAAATTTTGTTTGATGTGTAATAATGTGTTAACTTATCTTTAGAATTTCCTTGCCTATTATTCGAGGATGAATGACTCAAGTGGGGGACAATTGAAACACCAAGACTTTGGACCCTTACAAAATTTTCATGTTTGAAGTCACTGGACTAGGTACGATTAAAAGTACTAGTCGTACCCTTGTATATGGCTTTGGTGACTCCTCTAGTACCCTAGGAAGTGTGGTAGGCATTACTCACTGACCTAGGTATGAGTTAGCCTCCCCTCAATCGTATATTTGGGAATAAATTGTACAAAACCTAGTCATATAGAGTGTTGTCTTAAACTTGAGTGGGCTGTATTTAGTACGAGTTAAGGGTACGGTATAAGGTACAAGTCGTACCTTTTGGATACTATTCTAGGTGGTGTAGTCATACCCTAACCAATTTATGAGTCCTAGGTAAAGCCTAGGCTATGATTTAGGGTACCACTCGTACCCTAGGTTACAATTGACTAAAGTGAGTCATACCCACCTGGACGGTCATTTTTGAGATTTTAGTTGAGGACCCTATGGTAATTTTCTACACTCAAAACACTAAGTCCCATCACTATATAAGTATGTATGGCTTCCTAAAACACACTTTGAGTGGATCAAACATCCTAATTACTCTCTCAAACATATTTTTTAAGAATTAGAGGTTAGAGTTCCGAGGGTGTTCTTCTCGAGGCAATGTAAGGTCAATGACTTTTGGTGAATCCAGTGGTCTAAGGCATATGACTCTATCCATTGTTTATAACTTAAATACAATGTGTTTTAGACATGGATTATGATTTATAAATGAATATTTTGAAATAAAATATAAAGAGTTTTGATGCCTAGTGATGACTAATGTATGTTCTTGCTGGGACTTGTGTTTATACATGATATTAGTGATTATTTGCACATGTAGCAGCTTGTTTATTGTAGTTTAACATGTGGGACATGATAAAACCTAATAGTGATGATTTCTACCTTTAATTTAACCTTGATAAAGGCATGCATACAAGGTATTTGTGAAAATGTCTAATGTATTGTCTAGTCATAAGTGGATGATGTTTGGAACTAAGCCAATGGCCCAATAGGTACGAGTGAATGGAAAATGATATTGTAAAGTTATTGTGAGCATGTATTGTGTAATTTATAACCTTGTCGGTTTCAAGGATAATAATGGGTTAATGTCCCTAAACATGATATTGAACTTGAGTTGTGTTAGAGTTAACATGTAGTATAAGATTGCTAAGGAGGAATAAATGGATTATAAAAGTCTTGATGACCGTAAATTGAATTGTTTGATGAATTGAATTATGGCATTATCCTATTGAAATGTTTGAGTAACAATTGGTGCCATGAGGGCCTTATGGTCATTTTTAGTGTTGAATTGGTTAATGGATTAAATTTCCTAATTGTGAATTGAACGAATGTCGATGTATGGACATACGATTAAAGTCCCAATGTCAGCTATGATAGTTGCGACATATTGTGGTTAAATTCCCTTGGTTAAAAGAAATTTTTTGTGGTTAGAGTCCCTTTCTTAATCTAAGATGCCAGCTTAGATTAGATTCCCTTATCTAATATAGATTATGGTTAGAGTTTGTATCCTAATAGAAAAGCATGATGTCAGAGTCCCTTGATTAATGAGTGTGTGTATGGTTAGAGTCTCCAGTTTGAAAATAAGTGAATCTGGATAAAGTCCTTGGCCTAATAATAATTGTTTGAATTTATAAGTGTAGAAGGTTGGAGTCATTCACTTCATGTATAACGAATAAGTTCTTCAAGAGTGTTGATAAGGTTTGTTCCCTTTTTTGACATGTGATATACCTATATGTATGGATAAGTGATATGAGAACAATTATGAAGATGGGTGTACGTGAATGTGCATTGAATTATGCCAAGGGAGTGTACAAGTTAAAGTGTGAAGAGGTGTTTGGAACACTCCAAAGCCGCCCCTACATACACTCAAAGGGCCACCTTTTGCTTCCCTTTATTAAAGAATTTTTGGACCTTTCACTTTGTTTTGTAATAAGTCTATAAATATACTAATGTTAGGTCATTTTAGCGTAGTTGTTGAATGTTGTAGAAGGACAAACTTTGTAACACCTTTCTTCTCTATTTCAGAGAGTGTAACACCTTGGTTGTAGGCCTTGAAAATGCCAAAATGGAAATGAGGGCTAATTCAATTGTGGATTCACTTGAGTTGCAAAACATAGATAGAAACTTTGGTGGTTGAGTGGTGGACACCCTCTAGTGTCATCGTAATAGTGTGGTGTTGTTTTTTCATTGGTTAAGGGTCTTAGTGTTTGAGATATACTTAGGTTCTTAGTTGTCATAGGAGTTTATGTCTCACTACCTATCTTTTTCTTCTTGTAATCATTTGTAGTGTTTGTCTCTTTTATGGTGAATCCATTGGATTGTTTCTGTTTTGTTGTTGTTGTTCTTTGTCATCTCGTTGTTCATCTCTTGTGGTTGATATTTTGGTGTGAAATACACCTTGTTCTCTTGTTACTTATTTGTTATTATTATTGGCTGAGACTTGGTATCATTTGGTCCTTGATTTTTTTTGTGTTTTATATCTTGTTTTTTTATTATAGGTTGCTTACATTATCATTTGGTATCAGATCTTGTGGTTGATTTTGTTCTAACAAAATCAATCCTGGGCTAGCTCAATTAAAAAAAAAAAGAGTCGTTGCTCTTGTTTGGATGAGAACTAGTGTTCTTATTGTATCTTGGAGGATTCTTGAGTCTAGATATAGGAATCTTTGGTGTTTTTTAATTCATACTAGTGTTAGTTTTCCCTTAACTAACACTAATAGAGTCAAGATCAAAGTCTTTGTTGTGCCTTCAAAATTTGAACATTGTTGGTTTGTTGTTGTTGTGAATCCACGACTAGAGATGTGTTGTTTGTAAGTTGTTGTTGTGAATTCGAGATTTGGAGGTGTCTTTTTGGTATGGTTATTGATGATTTGTTTTTTGAAAAGGGGTTGTTGTTTGAGGGAGGTACAATTTGAACGTGGTTCTTCAAATCTCTATTGAAGGTTCTTGATGATCTTGAACCATCTTCATGTGTTGTGGCAAGAAAAACTTTCAATAGTGGTGTTTGATCTTAAAGACTAGTGGAGAAAAGTGTAGTCTCTTATTTGTCTTGAAACAGGTCTCAAAGCTACACTAAAGAAGTAAGGGACAAAAGGACTTTCAAAAAGGTTTGTTGATAAAAGTGTGAAAGAACTCTTTCTAAGATTGACAAAAGCGGAAAGGGCCACCAACCCTTCAAAAAGTATCTTTCCCAAAAGGTGAAAAGGCTCCAAAGTCTGTTCTATTCCCTCCAAAACCGATTGTACTCTTCCAAAATTGTGGATTGAACAAAACTTTCATAGATGGAAAAATAAAAAACGTTCAAAAAACCACAACCAATTAAGGGCTTCCACGTCACCTATTTTGTACAACTAACTTATTTGCGTTTTGTAGGTAACTTGTTTGCTACAATGGATAACTATGCTCTTAGTTCTATCTTAGCTGGGATTGAAAATCTTTCTCGTGAATTAGCTAGGATGAATGCGGTTCATGATAGATTAGACTCAGATGTTGGAACAATGAGAGGTGATATGTCAACTATTGGTGAGAGGTTGGATCATATGGAATATCGAAGGAACTCTCTTGCTTCTACTCCTCGACACCATGTTTCCTCAAAAGGGCATACCCAAAACACTCCCACCACCATTGCGCCCAAAACATTTCCTCAAATGACCAATCATCCAAGACCACCACAAAAAGCCATAAGCTAAGCACCGTATTACCCTAAAAATCAAGACCTAAGTTGACCACCTCCTCCGCAATTTGATCAAGTACAAAAAAAGGTACTTGGAAGCCAAATGAATCCACTAAAACAGAACTCTCCCACTCAAGATCCATAGCCGAATCTCCACTTCACCTAAACATTCCTCTCAACCGAATCTCCTTTTCACAAAAATCAATACGCCCATGTAGAAAAATTTTGTGAGTGGGACTTGAAGGATATGGAGTAAACAATAATACTTATATGATGGAAGAAGAGTTGAGAGGAAGACTAGGGATCAACAAGGAACCTACCACTAAGAGAAGAGGTAGGATTTGAGTTGGATAAGATTGAAGGCAAATCTCATGATGGAAAGAAAGACGAGGTGCAAAATGAAGATGTTGGTTGTTGGATGATGAGTGTAGAGTTCCTAATTTATGAGATGAATCCATGAATTTAAGGTCAAATTCCTTTCAAGCTAGAGAGGATGATACAGGCACGATCATGAAGATGGGCGTACATTAGTGTTCATTGAGGCAAGCCAAGGAAGTGTACAAGTTGAAGTGTGAATAAGGCTTTGGAACACTCCAAAGGTTTCCCTACATGCACTCCAAGGGATACCTTTTTATTTCCTTCATTAAGGGTTTTCTGGAGCTTTCACTTTGTTTTGTAATAAGTCAATAGACTAATAGTAGGTTATTTTAGCTTAGTTGTTGAATATTGTAGAAATTGAAAATTTGTAACACCTTTATTCTATATTTGAGCGAGTGTAGCACCTTGGTTTTAGGTATTGAAAAATCCAAAAGCTAAATGAGGGCTAATTCAAGTATGGATTCAATTGAGTTGTAAAACATGGCAAGAAATGTTGGTTCTTGAGCGGTGGACTCCCTCTTGTGTCATCATAATAGTTTCGTGTTTCTTTTACATTGGTTAAGGGTATTAGTGTTTGAGATACACTTAGGTTCTTAGTTATTGTAGTAGTTTATGCATCACTATCTATCTTTATCTTCTTGTATTCATTTGTAATGTTTGTCTCTTGTTTAGTGAATCCGTTGTATCTTGTTCTCGTATTGTGGGTTGATTTTGTTAACAATAAGTGTATTAATGTGGTAGAATGTGATATATTGACTTGTTATTGAATGATGATGATATTTTATCCTTATCCTTAAGTTACATGCTAGTGCTCCAACCACCAATCATCTCCGGATGCTATGTCCCCATGCAACATAGGGGCTGGAGCCTCTTATTCTTATCTTGCACAGTGACAGGTGTTCGAGCGTATCGGGTGACTGACATTGAAATTCTAAGATTCCATACTTCGGGAGTCACACATTTCATAGCTTTAGCTAATGATTGTAGACTTGTCTTGGATTGGGTTTTGGCCATTGTTGGGGGCATGTCCCGACATATACTTAATTAGACTTCTAATTTATATAGAGGCATTGTGAACGACTGTGGACTTGGGTATGTTGGTTAGAATTTTTACATGAATGAAATGTGTAGATGTCGTTTAAGTTATGACTATCAGTCTTATCTTCCACTACTTTGAATTATAGTTGGAGTTCATCCAACCCTTGTAATTTTATGTGATGACTAGGTTGGGTTAACGGGGTCATATCCTAACCAAGTTGGGCTTGAGATGCCCATACGACATTGCTTGATTTTTAGTCGTGTCAAAAAAACCATTTGAAGTTTGTACAATATGATTTAAGATATCAAGATCTTCAATTGTCAGGAATTTACAGTATAGATTCTTGAACAAATTGCCAAAGGTTATAATTGGTTCAAACACTTCGTTAAGCAATAAACCATGTATACTTAGTGGTAAAATATCTTACAATAGTATATGATCATCATGATAGTTCAATCCATGTATATTTTTCTCATGTATGTTTTTCTCATGCACATTAACTCACCTTGAAATATTTGATGAAAAGGCATCTGTAACATTAAAATTAGCTACGGAATCACATAACTTCAACTTCTCTTCAAGGGAGAAAGCATAAAATTCCATCGGTAACAAAATATAGTCTTTATTATCAATTGGATGCAAACTTTACCTAATTCCAAGGTCTACCAAATGATACGTACTTTTCAATTTGTCTTTTATCTTTCTAACCATACTCATCAAAATTTATAAAACACATTTATACTTATTTCTTTCTATGTGCATCGGATCAATGTTAAGTCGTAGGTCAAGAAAATCCCAATAAGGCAATTAAAAAAGATACTTTTCTTCCTAAAATTATAAGCATTATTAGAAACATTAAGCTTTCTCTTTTGCCCTTACTAAAACTCACATTTCCCAAATCTTGTAATCACACTAGTGTTTCAACACCTGCTAAAGTAATATGTTCAGCCTCCATTTTCACTTTTTCATCAAATAAAACTTGATTTCTATGCCATGGATGGTTCATAGGATGACAACAGTGATGACCCATATAACAAAACTTATTACTTTAGGAAATCAACTGTGTATCTTTATGTCATGACCTAAAATCGGCTGTGACGGGTATCTAAAGACCACTGGGGGTCGGAGACCACCCCCTCAACCTTACCTGAAGAGAAAATTAATAATAAATAGCGGAAGACAACTATATAGTGATAAGAAGGATATATAATCAAATATAAACTCTATTAATCCAAACTAACATCCAACCTATACTTATCTACAAAAGCCTCTAAACCATAATACCAATTAAGTTGGTACATTCTCTCTACTATGAAAAATATGAATCCAAAATAAAATACCAATAAGTAAATAAAATATATGAAACGACCGGTCCTTTTGAAAGATGGAAGCTCACAACTTTGCAATAACTCAAAAAATGTACCAAACAACCTAACACTGCATTGGGAAATAGAACACCCTTCGGACCCTACATAATGAAATAATGTAGAGTCTAGGGACGGTCAGTGGGATAAGCTTTGGCATGTAACTGAAGGAAAGTAATAGATTAATTTCAATGCCAATAACCGGTCAAAACCACATGTATAACATTTAAAGTTACATATATATTGGATGTCGGGATAGAGACAAGGGTCATGAACATGAAAGTTTAAATCATTAACCAAAACTATGTAGCTCTCTCCATCCTATAGGCACTTATAGGATATATGGGTTTGCTCTCCCTGCTTAAAGGGCCCCAATATATGTTAGCCTCATGAACTAAGGAATCTAAAGGAATGGCTAAAGAAATCAGGGCTCTAACCATCCAAAAGAGAATATGTGAACCATACACACACTCATCTAGGCCCTCATGCTAGCAAAACTGGTTTCCAGTGTTAGTACCCCCAGGACTATATGTTCACGGTGTGAAACGCAATTCCTTTTAAGCCCAAATTAGAAAATGTTACATATATACCCAATGATTAACCTAGGAGTCTTATATTAAGTCATTTACCACGTGGTATCGTCATACCAATTATGATTGAAAGCTAATCCAATTATGCCAACCATAACCCTTTATGAGATTTGACTCCCATATCCAATTTAAAATCCAAACCATTGCCACCAAGGGCCTTTTAAATCCATGTTAACAAATTATCTATTAATGCAATGCAATGGGTTTATAAACAAGTTGAATTATTCTATGACCCACGTTAAAAAACAAAGTTTTTTAAAGTAGGCTCTGGTTAATCAATTACAAAGCCAAAAAGTCATAAATTTAGGGAAACCTATGTTCCCTATTCCAATTACCATAACCATGCACCAATTTTGTCCAAAATAATAAATTTAAAGAAAAATCATCAATTTAAAACATGAGAAAAGTAAATCAAGTAATACCAATTAAAACCCCTGAACCCGCTTTTAAAGCCATACATTCAAACCACAATGAAAAAATAAAAGTTAGGAAATGAGATACATACCTAAAATACCCAAGAAATTAAAGTAAATTTGAAGTTTAGATATTGAATGGTGAATCCTCTTTAAAAATTTCTTTAGTGTTCTTGGGTTTTTCTTTAAGAGAAATAATGATTTGATCTTTCAAACCCACAGCGAATAGGGTTATTTTATGTTTGAAGGACCTCAACCTAAGTAAATAAAAACAATTGTATAAAGTAAACATAGTGGCATGGCACACCAAAATCAAGGAGAGTAGCCTTCTTGCCCCGCCCTTATCACGGAGGCTACTAGGTCTGACACTCTGGTATCGTGAACCTTTATTGCCTCGGTTCCAAAAATGACCACGAACACCTTCCAAGAATATCAAAACTTTCCCAAAACACAATAAAGGTCCGCAAGAAAAGTAATCAAGTAATACCAATAAAAACCCCTGAACTCACTTTAAAACCTATTCATTCAAACCACAATAAAAAAATCAAAGTTAGGAAATGAGATACATACCTGAAATACAAAAAAAATTAATATAAATTCAAAGTTCGGATCTTGGATGGTGAATCCTCTTTAAAAATCCCTTGAGTGTTCTTGGGTTTTGCTTTATGAGAGAAAGAGAGTTATTTGATCTTTCAAAATTGTAGGGAATAAGGTTATTTTATGTTTAAATAACCTCACCCTATGTGAATTAAAAAAAGGGATAAAGTTAACATAGTGGCATAGAACACTAATATCGAGGAGAGTAGCCTCCGTGCCATGCCCTTTTCGTGGATGCTAACCGCTGTGTCATGCCAGTATCAGGGACCGTCATTTCCTTGGGGTCCCAAAATAACCACGAACCCCTTCCAAGAATTTCAAAGCTTTCCCAAAACACACTTATAATATCCACAAATGTAAATCAAGTGAAAAATTGACATTAGACATGTGGGATCGTAAAAAATCAAATAATTGAAATTTTGAGGGACCTTATATTATCCCCCCATATGAACATTTATCCCCTAATGATGATTAAGGAAACCATTAGCATGAGAATAGATACAATACCTTAAAATCAAATGACTATTCGAAGTAAGACAAGAGGGAAAGAATGGGTATTTGGCCAATATATCTTTTTTAGCTTCCTATGTATCTTCTTTAACCTTTTGGTTTGTCCAAAGAACCTTCAATGAAGCTACATCATTCATCCTTAATATATAAAATTTTCTATCCATTATCTCCATCGGGACATCTTCATAAGACAAGGAATCCGTAACAACAACATTCTTGATGTACACATTCAAAGAAGTATTACCCATAGACTTTTTTATCATAGACACATGAAAAATAGGATGAAAAAAAATTAAGCTCACTGGTAAATCTAACTCATAAGCAACTTTGATACCCCATACTTCTACCTAGATTGAAATCATCCCAAGCGTGTGAGAAAACTTACATTGATAGATAAATCCACTTTTATATACGAGGAATTTTTATGATTTTCACTTTTTTCATGTGGAAAATTCAATAACCTTTCCAACAATACTAATTTCGTCCAAATCCGGTACTGGTGTAGAAAGTTATGGCTGTTTTACAAAAAGTAGTCAAAACTTCCAAGGTGCGATATGAGAGCCGATGGACTGTCGAGCTAGCAACGAACCATTGCCCAAATCATTGCAGCAGAGGTAGTAAGACCACATTCTTCCTAAGGGCGATGGCTCATGCCATTATACCATCCATCTAGCGATGGACCATCGCCTAAAGCCATCATAGAAGAGGCAGTGAACCCCTTTATTCATAGGTGCGACGGTCAGGACTGATGGACTGTCGACCAAGTAATGGACCGTCACACCTACCATTCCATAGTTCATTCATTTTTTAAATTCATTTTTAAATAGGTTATTAGTTCTTTTCCACCCGTTTTAACCCCTAACATCAAATTAGGATTTTATCTCAAAGATAGTCCCCAAGAAACAAGATCCAAATCTTATTTAAGAAACTAAGAGATTCAAGTTTTTCAAGTCCAAGAACTTCAAGAAACTCACAACCCAGGTATGTCATGTGTTGATTCATGGGTCCCTTTCATCCATAAAGCTCAAGAATCTTTTTTCAAAATCCAAGATTTGTGTATTTATGAATGTTCATGATTTAAATTTAATTGGAAATTCATGTTCATGATGTTGTAGGGTTTTGATTCATTTTTTTTAAAATACATGTTCCAATGATTGACCCCAATATGTGATGATTTGCTTAGTATTCATGATAAACCCTTCAATTTACAATTTGATTGATGTATTCATGATTATTAGATGTTTAGATGATTTTATAACCAAAACATGCTTCCTATGTGTTTAATTAAATGCCTATGTGAAGGAAAAGTGGTATTCTTGTATGATTATATGAAATCCCCATTCATGTACAAGTTTATGCATGTTAAGTGTTTGATGAAATTTCTTATTCAATGAATTATGGATATATGTGTAGCCATTGTGGCACTTTAGCACTTGTACTTCATGAAATCCCTATATTATTATATTATTGATTTTTGATGTTGGTCATGTATTCAAGAAAGTCATGATTTGTCAGTTTCATGCTATCGAGTCATGGGGGTACTCGTACCCGACAATTAGCTGTGCCTTGAGCCAGTGTTATATTTTCAAGATACTTTTAGTTGAGCCATGTTCACAGAAATTCAATCAGTTAGGTGACTTAGGAAAACTCAGCAAACTCAACAATCTCAAAAATCTCAGAAATTTAGTAATCTGAGTAGTATTCCATCAGTCAATGAAAATCAATTAATTCGGCCAGGCTCAGTTCAGTAATCTATGTTCAGTGTCTATTCAGATGGGAGTAGTAAGTAGCACCGAGTGAACCCAAGGATGGGAACATATACTTTTAAATAAGAGTCGGATTCTTAGAGATCATCCCTGAATTCTAGAACTATGTAGCCATCATAGGTTGAGACATCAACACAGTCAGATGAGGGTTGATAAGGTGGATAAACACTGTCAGATAAGATTCCTACCATTCTCTTTTAGGAACACTGTTAGATGAGGGTTTCCCACAGCTTATCCTTACTAGTGGTGTGGTATTGACACCCTTCCAATTGGGGTTATAGATTGGACCCTACCTCAGCTATATTTCTTTATTTAGGGCATGTCCGTTAGATGAGTACTTCCCACAGTTTCAGATACAGAATTTAGGGCTGTAAGATACAACCATTTAGTCTTGGTAATAGAGCTGAGATAGTTCTACAAAATTTAGGACTATCAGATGCAGTCAACTCAGATACAATACGGAACTCAGCTAGTTCCATTAGATTTTAGGTTGTCAGATACAGTCACTCATGTAATCAGTTTTATCAGTCATTAGCACTGAGTTATCAGTCATGTTAGTTATTAGTAAATTCATGTATTATGATCTCAGATATAATTGCTATGTATTTATGCTTATATTCTCACGTTCATATTAGTAATTTAGCTAGTATTGTTCATACATATGAACACCATGCATTCAGCTTACCTTACATGCATACCGGTATATTCAAAGTACTGACACATTTTTGCAATAGTGTCTTAACCATTGGTTCAGAAGCACGAGCTCCAGGGCATCAATAACATTCCAGTCTTAGCTGTCAGAGATAGAAGTGAGTCCTTATATTTCGAGGACGAATCATTACTTTTTTATCTCATAATTAATTTATTAGTTGGAGTTAGTTGGGCACATGTCCCATCAACTCCTTATTCAGACAATTTAGTGGTTTAGAGGCTTTTCAGACGATTATGTTTTGACATTTATTTTAGTTGTTTTGGGTATTTCATACCCCATTCAAATGTTTTCTCTTTATCAGTTATCTTAAAATTTTCTAGTTTATATTTTGACATTTATACTGTATATCATGCAGTATACAACTATAGATATTAGTCATGGGTTAGCTTGTGGTCCTTTGGGCTCATGAGCACCGTGTAGTATTTTGGGTACCAGATTCGGGGCGTTACAGTGATATTCCTAATTCTCCTTACAATATGATATGGACCAATGTAATGGGGACTGAGCTTTCCCTTCTTCCCAAATCTCATAACTCCTTTCATTGGAGACACCTTCAAGAACACCGATTTATTAAATTTAAACTTCAACTACCTTTGCCTCACATCTGCATAAGACTTTTGGTGACTCTAAGTAGTCTTAGGTCTTTCTCTAATCACCTTCACCTTCTCTATGGATTGAAGAACCAAGTTCGGACCAAACAACCTAGTCTCATAAACCTCAAATCACCCAATAGGAGACCTGCACCTTTTACAATAGAGAGCCTCAAAAGGAGCAATCTAATTGCTAAAATAAAAATTGTTACTCTAAGTAGACACAATAGGAGGTATATAATCATCCTAAATACCCTTAAAAGCATAAGTAGACATAATAAGAGGTAAATAATCAACCTAAATACCCTTAAAATCAATCACACATGCTCTTAGAATATCCTTTAAAGTTTAAATAGTAATACTGCTTTTTCATTCATTTATGGGTAGAAAGTGGTGATAAATTTCAACTTAGTACCCTAAACTTCTGAAACAAATGGCAAAAGTATGAATAAAACTACATTACTTAGTCTAAAATAGTTGGTACTCCATGCAACTTCGTTATCTCTGAATGAACAACTTGGCATAATCCTTTCCTGAGTAGTTAGTCTTCACCAGGAAGAAGTGAGCAAACTTACTCATTATATCAACAATTATCTATATCAAATCATATAGATTGCAAGACCATAGAAGGCCTATAACAAAATCCATATTAATCATCTCCCACTTCCATATACGCAACTCTATCTCTTTAGATATGCCACCAGGACTCAATTAGTCGAACTTAACTTGCTGGCATAGCATACATTTAGCCATAAAATTTTCCACATCTGTGTCCATATTGTTCCATCAACATATTTCCTTCAAGTCATGGTAAATTTTAGTTAAACCAGATGAACTGTATATCGAGACTCTTGATCCTTAGTAAAAATCCAATCGTGTAACTCATAAACATTTGGAGCACACTACCTTCCTTGATACCTCAAGATGCCATCTTACCTAATCTCAAAAGACATAACCTTTTGAAGACCTAGATCATTCTTAATCTATATAAGTATGTGATCCAAAGCCTGTTTCTCCTTTACCTAAGCACTAAGAGATAATTTAACCATTTCCTGAACAATCACTTTTCCAACCACAAAGTCCAAAAGATGAACTCTTAAATCATCCAACCTATGAATATCCATTACTAATCCTTTTTTCTCGTTATTAACAAGAGAAAATTTCCCCATCGAGAAACTCTTAACAGAATTGACAACATTAGCTTTAACTAGATAGTAGAGCAAACTCATGTAATAATCCTTAAGAAGTTTGATCTACCACCTCTACTCGAGATTTCGTTCCTCCTACATAAGCATATACTACAAGCTATTAGGGTGTGAATAAATATCAATATGCACTCCATAAAGATAATGGCGCTAAATATTCTATGGAAAAACCACAACCGCCAAATTATTAGCATGAGTTAGATAATTTCTCTCATGAACCTTATGCTTCCTAGAATCATAGGCCACAATCTCACCATGCTACATCAAAACACAACCTAGTTACTCATAAGATGCATCACAATATACAACAAACCTATCAGTACCTTGAGGTAGGGATAAAACTAGCACAGAAGTTAATTTATCCTTCAACTTCTCAAAACTACCCTCACAAGTATTAAACTATAAAAACTTAACTTTATTTTGAGTTAGCTTGGTTAACGTAGCAACAATAAATATGAAAATCTCAACAAACCTCCAGCCAAGCTAAGGAAGTTTCAAATGTCAGTTGGAGTTGGGGGTATAGGCTATTTTTTAACACCACAACTATTTGTGAACCCATTTTGATTCCCTCACTAGAAACAACATGACCAGGAAAGGTCACAACACTTAGCCAAAATTCACACTTAGAAAATTTTACATATAATTTTTGGCCCTTAAGAATTTGCAATATAATTTGGAGGTGATTACCATGATGCACATCACTCTTATAGTACACTAAGATATCACAAATGAAGATAATAACAAGGAAACCCAAAAACTACCTGAACACCCAATTTATAAGATCCATAAAAGTAACCAAAGCATTAGTCAACCCGAATGACAAAACAAAAAACTCATAATATCCATATAAAATTTGGAAAGTAGTCTTGGGAAAATAAACATCCCGAATTTTCAACTGATGATAGCCCAAATAATGATCAATCTTAGAGAAACACCTAACACCCTGAAGGTGGTCAACAAGATCACCAATCCTAGGAAGAGGATAGTTATTCTTTATTGTAACCTTGTTTAATTGATGATAGTCTATACATATCTGAAGAGACTCATATTTTATTTGCATAAAAAGTAAAACAAGCACCCCATAGAGAAATACTAGGATGAATGAAACCCTTATCAAGAAATTCCTTTAACTACTCCTTATGTTTCTTTAGTTCAAGTAGAGTGTTATATCTTATTTTAATGATGAGAAGCTGAACAAAAGGGACCAGGTCCCTGGGTCATCAAGGATAAATACAATTTTCACAAGGTCTGTGTAGTTTCATCTTCTAGTTTAACAAACTTCACAGGTAATCTTGTACCTTTTAGGACACTTGGCCCAATTAAATTTCTACCCTAGTCATTATTCCACTATAAAATAAAAAAGATTCTTCTCAATGAAGTAGTTTTTGCAAAAACCAGAATTAAATAAAATTAAGAGAGGTAAAAACTCAATCCTGCTTTATTATTCAAGTATTACTCAAGTTCTTATTTCTTATAAACTAAACGAGTAAGTGTTTTTGAGTTTAGTCCTGAATTTTAACTGAATTACTCATACTATAAAAGTAATATTTTCTTTGCTTTCTTGAGTGATCTTAGGTAAGTTTACCGAAGGTTGATATTGGTTATAGTTAATCAATATAAAGATGTTCTCTTTGAAATATTGTTGAGATAGGATTGTAGTAGACTTACTACAAGAATGTGGCACCTAGAGTTAGGTTCATTGGAGTCTGTAATAAAGAGGTTGATTATAGTAGATTGTTGAGGTGCTTGTAAGGGCAAGCCATGTTTTTTATCCTTTGAGAAAAGAGGTTTTCACATTAAAATATATGTGGTTTTACCTTCCTGAAAAGTTTTAAGTTTTACTCAGCTTAATTGTTTGATTGTCTGTGATTGACTTTAAGGGACCTAGTTCCTAACTATATGGTGGAACCTTCTCGACTTTTATCAATTTGTATAAGAGCCAGAACACTCTAAAAGGTTAACACTTAGTGATTTGGTTAACGTGGCATCTTTACCTAATTTGGAAGTAGGGCAATCTACCACTTGACCACCTTGATTTAATGGGCAATTCTATAGGTGGTGGAAAACAATGATGTTTCACGTTACTATGACTGAGGACGGTAAACTTATGGATGTTATGCTAAATGGTCCTTATGTGCCAGTTAAGAAAGTCAAAGAAAGAGAAATAACAAGAATGGTTATTAAAAGAAGGAGAGAGTATGATCATGAAGATAGGAAGAAAATTGATAATAATTATAAGGCCAAGAAATCGCTAGTTTGTAGCATAAGGCCTAATCCATACAATAGGATTTCTGCATGTAAAAATGCTAAAGAAATTTGGGATTGCTTGAAAATAGGTCATGAAGGGACCATTGATGTGATAGATTCAAAGATGATATGCTGGCTACTCAGTATGAAACCTTTACCCTAAAAAAGAGAGATAATGCATGAGTAAAGACCAGAGCTTATAGGGCTGCCCATCAAAGGAAAAAGCTTTGATGTGTAGAGAACAAGTCCCAATGTTCCAATGTCATCTAAGAAGCCAAGCCCAAGGCATCCCCTTTGTAATGGATAATTACGGATATCATTTTCTAATAAGTGTTACCCTAGCTTATAAGTAAAAACTTTAGGTTATTCTATACATTAGAATTTAGATAATTTATTTTGTAAACTCTTTGAGAGTATCTTGTATGGTGGAATCCTTATGGCAAGTGTGGACAGCACTTGTGTTGATAACAACATTAGAAATGGTGGTTAGTTAGAATCCAATTCCCTTTAGGTCCCATAATAGTGTAGGTGTTTAATATGCACCTTAGTGCTTAAACTTGTTGTATTTTATTTCTGAATATCTATCCTTTTAGTTATTGTAATCTTGTTTTCAGTTTGTTCTTATATTGATAAAATCGTGTGTTGTTGTTCACTCCTTTTTGTTTTCATCTTGTTAACCTTATTGTAGTTGGGTTGCTAGATTTTTTATCTCAATAACACCTTGATATCATATCTTTCTTTTTCTTGTAATTCAAATCCAAATATGGTCGTCAAAGGGTCCTCGATTATCTTGAACTTGTGGATTATTTTTGTGTGTGAATTGTTGTGTTCATGGGGTGTTTGGTATCAGTTCTGAGGCTGGTTTTCTTCCTACACTACCAATCTTGGGCTCCTTTGGTCGACAACTAAAAAAAAAGGTGTTCTATGATTTTTACTGTCTTGGATGAGAAGTGTTAATGTTGTTGTTGTGTTTGGCTGAAATTTTTATCTAGATCTAGCTGTGTATTGTTGTATTTTATTTTTTCTTGTGCTTTTTTTCTTTCTCCTCAACAGTTATGGTGTCTAGTATCTAATTTCTTGAGCTAAGTTCAAGTTGTAGTTGAAGGTTGTAGGACAATTTTGTTGTTGTGGTGGTGGTGTTCATCTTGTGTTCTTGAAGTGTGTTGAAAAGTTGTTGTTGATCCTGAAAACCATATAAAGAAGGGAAGACTTTTTTTTAACTTGAAGAAATTTTCAAGACCACACAAAAGTAGTAAGGAGACCGAAAGACTTCCAAAAGTATAGTTACCAGAAAGGAGAAAGACCACTTTTCAAAAACAGCCCAAAAAGGAAAGGAGACAAGACGACCAAAAAGGTTATCTTACCGATTTGGTGCAAGTAGGTGAAATACTTTATGAATATTGATAGTGGAGTCAAAAACCTTGTTTGTCTGTACTTTGGCCGAAATTCTTGTCTGCCAAATACAAAATTGAACAACTAATTTCTTGTAGTAAAAATTCTCCAACTTCAGCGACATTTCAAAACCCAATAGTAACGTGCCACATCATCAAGAGCTGAAGAACATTGGAATTCATAGTTTCTCTAATTTGATTCTCTCTGTTCCCATTTTTTTGGTTCTCATACTAATTAGCAAACTAGTAAATACCTACTAGTTTGTAGATTAGTTTTTGAGTTTGTTTTCATTCGTGTTAAGCGTTGTATTGTGTACTTTTCTCATTTTTAAGTCATAGTATTTTATTTAGTTCAAGTTCAAACATCATTTCTTGAGTCATTTCAAACAAGAATATACTCCGTCCTAGAGCCACAATTGGGACTAGGTAACCTCAATGGAGTATAAGCGAGTTATCAACACTTGTGAGGCCAATAGACAAAACTTCAAAAGTGTGAACGGGAGGGAGTTTATGGACTGTTTTGAGATATCTTGTGGACTAATTTTTTTCGCTTACCTTCAATGTTTTTGTTATTTTGTGTTTTTTTAGTAGTTTTTTATAGGTACAATGGAGAATGAAAGTAAGATGCCTAGTTGGGCTAATTCTTTCATTTAAAGGTTTACCAATGTTATGGATAGATGATTAGGATCTCTTAAAAGATGAATGGATGAAATGATGGAAATAATGGAAGGAAGAATGGAGTGGATGGAAAGATCTCTTTTCAAGAAGTTGGATAACTTGATAAAGAATCCATGCATTCCTAATCGAATTCTCATGAGTGTCCATGCTCCAAATGTGCTCAGGTAATCAAACTAACCCTTGCACTCTAGTGAAGGAGGCTAATTGCCAACAAAGTGTGAGTGACAGTTTGTGTGTCTTCATTTTATGGAGATAATGTACAACTTAAAATTGTGGATACACTGTAGATCCACCTAATCTTGAAACCATTGTGCTAGGTGATAGTACATTGTCTTATGGAAGTCATGACCACCAACTTATGTGTGAAAATGTTGATGTTGAACATGTTGGACAATTGACTAAAGATGAAACTCTAGTTATTTTTTTTGTAGATCATACTAATATATATGGGACATTTTATCATAATTTTGGTAGTAGTGGGGTATGGAAGTGTGTTCTTAATATGTTCCTATGGACACTCCACCCATTTGGCCCCAGTGATTATTTAAAATATGGTGATGATGTCTTTTGGAATGGATTGAATGTGCATGAAATGTATGGCCTTCGTTTCTGGACTTTCAAGCCTCTTTTTTATTCCAAGAATTATCTAAGTTTTCCACTTGATAAGCAACTCTTTTTCCTTTCTACTTGTGACACTTATATGGATATACTAGTTGATTCTTTCTTGGGGGAGGGGGTATATGGGTAAGAGGGATGCTCTGTTATATGTGAAGTTTAAGCCACCTTGGCAAGATACAATGATTGATGATACCAACCTTACCCCTCATAACTTGAGGAACTTGAGTTTGCTTGTCCTTCCTATTGTTTTGCAAGGTTCAAATTCAAGGACGAATCCTTTCCAAGGAAGGGAAGATGATACGGGTCAAAGAGGCATCTTGGCACTCAAGGACATGAAGACATGAGTGAAGACCCGAGATTATGGGAATTACCATACAACTAACAAGTTTTGAAGTGTATAGAACAAGTCTAAACACTCCAAATCCGTTCAAGAAGCCAAGTCCAAGGCTGCCCTTTTGTAAGGGCTCATTAAAGACCTTTTGGTGATTTTGTAATAAGTGTTGCCCTAGATTATAAATAGAAACTCTAGGTCATTTCATCCATTAGACTTTGATGATATATTTTGTAAACTCTTTGATATTGTCTTGCAAGGTGAAATCCTTGTGGTAAGTGTGGACATCATTTGTTTTGATAACAGTCTTAGAAATGGTTTTTCCTTGGGAATCCAATTCCCTTGAGGTCCCATATAAGTGAAGGTGTTTAATATTAATTTTTATTTGTGTTTTGGTGTTTAATATACACCTTAGTGTTTAAACTTGATACAAAAATAAACTACTAAAACTGAAAATGGATACTAAAGACATAAAAAATAGCAAGCACAAGTAAAAGGAAACAAAACATAAATAGGAGATGAAGAAGAAGATAGCATAAATATAATGAAAGATAATGAGACCCTTATTATCACTAATGATTACCACAAGAATGTGTATCAAACATTCAAACACACCTCCTCAATGGTAGTTCAGTATCACTCTTAATCTTCTCTTGAACCAAACTTCAAAATGCTCCAACACTTAGTCAATTATGAAGCTTGGTCCTTTGAGAAGTCTTTTCAATCCATAAGCACTTTAGGCTTGTATTATCCTCTCCATCTTGAAAGGAATCTATCCTGAAATTCGTACCCTAAAAAACCAAAGAGAGCAAAGAAAACAAGCACACATTCCTCAAGGGAGGAGTGTAAGCATAAGTACCACAAGTAATGTAGACAAGCCAAGGATGCACATATTTGTAGTATAACCAAGGATCTTTTGAATCAAATAATAAGAGTTCAATAAAAGATGCACAAAGGATTAGGTTTTGGGATTCACCAAAAGTGATATTTTTGTTTTCATGTGGATCAAGCAACAAGTTTGATGCACCAACATCATCAATTCTATATTTGGCACCGGGGTCAAACGGGAAGAGTGACCACAGACACGGGCCTAGAAAACACTCTCGTTTCATATAGGCTTCACCCAAACTACACGACATACTCTCTATAATAGAATACATATCATAAAAACCAAGTAGAGAGTAGAGAAAGGTATCATTCAAATCAACTTCTACTAAGGTGTCTTCATGTATGTACGCACCACTAGTTTCAACATCGTCGCCATAAGTACTCTCAACAATAAGGTCATACATAGTAGAAGAAGAAGTAATTTCCAAGCAATGGACTTTTTCTCCTCTAATGGAAGATCCCCCAAGTAGACACATACCACCACAAAAATCATTACAAGAAGCAAGAAACCCATCCTCATAATTATCAAACAAAGGTGGGTGTCATACAAAGGATCACATACGCAATCATTTTTCAAGGAAAACCCGCTTATTGTGTATCTTAAATATTCAAGCAAATCAAAACATTCATCACACAATTGGTTATTTCGGTCCAAGAATACACATTCCTTACCCTTAAGAGTACAGTCATCTTTTAAGAAAAGATTTCCATCTTTAGGTGGAATGTTGTCACACAATAGTGGGTAGTTACTAGTTTGCTAATTAGTGGTAGAGTTTAACACACAAAAAAGTAGAATATAAAATGAGAAGCTATGAAATCTAGTTTAGATTTTAATTAGGTTGATCAACTAGTGATGACATGGCTTAATTTTTGCACAAAATTTCCAATTTCAAACTTGTAGTTTCGGCCAAGTATCCAATTGCTTTTATGAGTGCAAACATGTTGATAGGGGAACATTGAAATAGGTCGAGTTTTTGATGTCAATTGACAACAAGAGACCAGGTCCCTACATTGAAGGAAAGCAAGGTTAAAAGTGATATGGGGAACATTTACTAACATGAGTTGTAATCAATAAAACTGTATAAGGTGAATTATATTAATGCTTTAAAGATCTGTCGTCATGTTCTATGGTTTGCAATCATCAAAAGAAGGGGAATTGTTATATTTTGTTTAGATGATGAGTAGTTGACAACAAAGGAACAGGACCCTGGGTCGTTAATGATAAATACAACTATCAGAAGTTTTATGCAATGTTGTCTTCTAGTGTAACAAATTGTGCAGGTAAGCTTGTACCTTTTAGGACTCTTGGCCTAATCAGATTTCTACCCTAATCTTTATTCCACTATAAAAGGAAAAGGATGCTTCTCAATGAAGTAGTTTTTGCAAAAATAAGAATTAATGAAAATTGAGAGAGGCAAAAACTCAATCATACTGTATTACTCAAGTATTGCTCATGTTCTTATTTCTTATGTTAAAAGAGTGAGTGTTCTTGAGTTGAATCTTGAATTATAACTGAATTACTCATACTATAAGAGTAATGTTTTCTTTGCTTTCTTGAGTGAGCTTAGGTAGATTTATCTAACGTTGATATTGGTTAGAGTTAATCAATATTAAGGTGTACTCTTAGCAGATTTTTCAAGATAGGCTTATAGTAGAGATATTACAAGCATGTGAAACCTCGAGTTATGCTCATTAGAGTCTGTTATCAAGAGGTTCATTATATTGGATTATTGAGGTGCTTGTAAGGGAAAGCCATATTTTTCCCTCCCTTGAGAAAGGAGGTTTCCACATTAAAATCAATGTGTTTTTACCTCCCTGCATAGTTTTAAGTTTTTTTATAGTTTTCTTTTACTTTTCTTTTATTTAATTCTTTGAGTGTTTGTGACTTAAGTTAACGGACCTCTTCCCTCACTGTGTGGTGTAACCCTCCCCGATTTCATCATAGAGCCAACCTATAAGGAGGAATGGAAATAGGATAAGTATCCTATAGAAGATTAATACAAAAGTCTATCTCTCTATCAGGAGGAATTCCAAGAAGACCATCGGGATAAACTTCAAGAAACTCATTGACCACGGGGACAAATTCCAAAGAGGGACTCTCAGAGTTAGAATCCTTAATCCGAACTATATGATGCAAACACCCTTTGAAAATCGACTTCTGAGCTCTAAGATAAGAAATAAACTTTCCTTTGGGTACTGAGGAACTCCCCTCCCACTTAATTATAGGTTCATTATGAAAATGGAAAATGACCTTTTGGATCCTACAATCTAGAGAAACATAGCATGAGTGAATCCAATCTATCCCCGATATTACATCAAATCTGTCATATCAAGTTCAATAAAATCCATCAATGTCCCCATATGAAAGTTGGACACCAGAAAACCCCAATAGATTTTCCTAGCGACAATATAATCACCTACCATAGTAGACACTGAAATAGGATCAAATATATTTTTAGGAAAAAAATCAAAGGCTACAGCCATATAAGGGGTCACACAAGATAGGGTAGAACCCAGATAAAGAAAATAATAAACATAACAGAAGAAGAGTTGTAATATATCAGTAACAATATTTCAAGATACCTCAAAATCCTAATGAGTAGAAAGTGCATAGAGATGATTCCGGCCAGTGTTGGTACCTTAAGTGGTTCCTTTGTATTTCGAAGCTGAAGAAGTGACGAGTGGGACCTTATTATCTTCAGTGGTAACTTTGTCTATAGGATAATTTCTCTGTAGATGACTAGGCTGACCAAAATTAAAACACAAGTTCCTCCCCTCCTCACAATAACCATGATAAAGTTTTCCACAAAAATAACAAGGAGGATAAGGTGGGGCTGACTAATCTCTACTAAACTATGATTGGGAACCATAGGCCATAGGACCATTGCAAGCCTGAAAGTAATGATCACCATAAGGGTTACGATAAAGTGCCCTTGTTGTCAAATAAGAACTTTCCCAATTCTTTAACTTAGTCCACTATCTACCTTCTCTCAAACTATTCTTCTGACCTGCACCCTACACTAAATATCTGAATTTCTTGTTCTGACTCTCTCCTATCTCTACTTGCTTCTTCTTATCATTCTTCACCTGTTGTATATAAACTACCAACCTAGAGATGTCCATATCATTGTTCAACATAGTAGCCTTACACTCCAATACAAACTCACAAGACAAACTAGAAGCAAAATTTCTTATTTTGGATCTTATGTCAGCCATTTACTCTAGAGCCTAACAGGACAACTTCTGAAATTTCAGAGGATACTCCTTCATACTCGTATTCCCTTGCTTCAAGTCATAAACTCTTTAGCCTTAGCTTCTCTCAACTCTTGATAAAAGAAGTGATCAAGAAAGGCACCCAAAAACTCATGCCACAAAATTAGCTCAGCATCATCACTGCTTAGTTATTCCCATACCTCATACCACTAATAAGATACATCTTTCAATGAATACATAAAAAAATCCACACCTTTAGAATTAGTAACAAAAATTACCATAAAAATCTTATCTATCTCATCAATGAACCCCTGAGGATCTTCCTCAACCTAAAATCCTATAAAGGTTTATGGATTTAACTTCATACACTGGCAAGCATGATTAACCTCAGATGCATAAGAGACAGAAAAAACATGATTAGACTGATGATATTGAGATGCCATAAACTGAGGATATTGGAGATATTGGAGATATCTCCCTAAGGTAGCTAATCATAACTATCACTAGCCTAAGGAAGACTCTAATAGATGGGTGGAGTCTCGTAGAGCACTACAAGAAAGAGTAGGGATCCCAGATTGAGTCTGTACTACAAATGCTGGGTAAATTCCCTCCCTATTTTCTTTAGGTAGGAAAGAGGTTTCAGTAGAGTTTCTACAAATGTCAGATCTTCAGGGAGGAATGATCTAAAATGCGAGTAAGCTTGGAGTTAGGGAAGTTTCAAGACACCTAGACTCTATAGCCCAAAATAGAACATAAGATATGAAAATATTCTGAATTTCCTAGTACCCTCCCCCTTATAAGTGCGCTGTGCTATACACCCATCAGAAGGATTCTACTTGACAAAACTTTGTGGACACCCAACTATCCCATACCAAGCTTGTCACAACCCAAACTCTGCACTGGCCATGATAGGTATCTTAAACCCACCATAACCCATATTCCATCCCCTTAACCTTACCTCATGAGAACATTAATAATAAATAGTGGCCGACAACTATATAGTGATAAGAAGTAAAGATAATCAAATGTAATCTCTGCAAATCCAAACTAACATCCATCATATACTTATCCATAAAAGCCTCTAAACCAGAATATCAATTAATTTGGGACATGCCCTAGAATATGACAAAAATGAATCCAAATGAAATAAGAAGAAGTATAGGAAATAAATGAAATAACTAGGCATTTTAAAAGATAGAGGATCATGACTTCACAACAACTCAACAGATGTACCAAATAACCTAATGTTGCACAGGGCAATAGAATACCCTTCGAACACTACATAATGAAATAATGTAGAGTTTAGGGTAGTCAGTAGGATAATTTTTTGCATGTAACTCAAGGAAAGTGATAAAATAATTCTAATGCCAAAAACAACTAAAAACCATATGCACAACATTTATATTTACATATATATAGGATGTCGGGATAGGGACAAGGGTCATGAACATGAGAGTTTAAACCATTAACCTAAACAATGTAGCTCACTTCCTCCTAAATGCACCCACGAGCTATATAGGTTAAGTTTCCCTACTGAAAGGGCCTCGGTGCGTGTTAGCCGCACAAACCAACGAATCCAAAGGAACGACTAAATACACCAAGGATCTAGCCATCTTAAATATAATTTGTGAACCATGCATATGGTTATATAGACATCTATGCTGGCAAACAAGATTTCTTATGTTAGTCCCCAGGGACTAAACCTTTACAGTGAGGTACACAGATCCTTTTAAATCCAACTTAAAATAGTTTGCATATAAACCCAACCATTAACCTAGAAGTCTTATATTTTGGCATTTACCACTAGGTATCATGGTACCAATTATGCTTGTAAGCTAATTCAATTATGCCAACAAAAACAATTTAACCAAATTGACTTCCATGTTTCATTCAAAATCCAAACCATGCCCTCCAAGGGTCTTTCAAATCTATTTTAATAAATTATCCACTAATGCAATGCAATGGGTTCATAAATAAGTTGAATTATACTATTATATGTGTTTGAAAACTAAATTTTACATTGTCGATTGGGGTTAATGGCATTACCAAGCAAAAAATTCATTAATTTAGGGAATTCTATGTTTTTGATTAAAATTCCCATACCCCTGTACCCATAAAGTCTTAAACCATAAATTTAAAGCATAAATCATTAATTTAAAACATAGGAAAAGTAATTCAAGTAAGACAAAGCAAAACCTCTCAACCTAATTTCAAATGTGTTGATTCAAACCACATGGATATTAAGTAAAAAAGTGCCTTAATGAAATATTTAAAGTTAAGGAATGAACTAAATGCCTAAAATACGCAAAAAAATGAAGTACATTCGAAGTTTAAATATTGGATGGTAAATCCTCTATAAAACTCTAGAGTGTTCTAGGGTTTTGAGTTTAATAGAGAAAGTTAATGATTTGATGTTTGAAACTGAATGAAATGGGGTTATTTTATGTTTAAAGATCATGCAAAAGGCTAAAAACACCAAAAGCCTCTCACCCTAATTTAATAAAACAAAAAATGGATAAAATTATCGCAGTAGCATGATACTCTTATATTTATAGAGGATAGCCTCTACACCACACCCTTATTATGGAGGCTAACATCTGTGGAACACTGGTATCACAGACCCTAACTGCTTCAAGGTCCCAAAATAACCCTGAACCCTTTCCAAAAATACCAACACATTCCCAAAAAGCCCTTTAATATCATAAAATTAAATCAAGTCAAAAATTGATATTATATATGCGAGAGATAAAAAAATAAAATTATTAAAATTTTGAGAGGTCTTACACTTAATGGTAACAAAGGTATGAAAGATTGCCTTTGGTTGACCATCTTTAAAGGTTACTATATCCTAGAAAGTTATTAATTGTCCACATAAGAGTAAGACGCATAAGAAAATTAGATTTTGAGTGTGCATCATATGTCCCCACCCTATTCCACAATTCATTTAACTCTCCAATCATTGGTTGTTGGTATGCATAAATATCATTGCCTGGGGACTTAGGGCCTTAAATAATAAGAGTCATCATGAAATATGAACTTTTCATGCAATCTATGGTGGAAAATTATATGTAGCTAGCATGACGGGCAAATACTATAATTAGAACTTATATTACTATTATGTTTGAACCCATCACTTGCTAAACCTAATCAAACATTTCTTAACTCAAATAAAAAGGTAGAATAACACTCATCAAAAGATTTCCATTCAATTCAGTCAGATGGAAGTAGCATGACACCATCAAAAACATTTTCCTCCATGTGCCACCTTATCTTTTTTTCCGTCTCTTTTACCATGTACAATCTTTGAAGCCTTTGTTTGATTGGAAAATGTCATAATACTTTATGATATGCTTTTTTTTCCTTTATGTTCTTTTGACTTCCATCTAGATTCTCCACACTTGGGACATTATTAGACATTCATAAAATTGTGTTAATATAAAATAAAATAATTCTTACATGCATCAATTTGGTGTACCGCAATCCGAGATCAAAAAGAACTTTGTTTCCTTAATAAAAAGACTTGGGTACAAATAACCCATAAGGGAGAACATCTTTAAAGAAGTTAAAGAATTCATCAATCATGTAACTCGAATGGTTAAGGAATTTCAATTAATGTAATTTAATAACAAAAGTCAACTTTGAGACTTTTGTGCATCCATGATAATGTTCTTCCTGAGCATCTTCTAACAATTAGTAAAACTTTATTGCATGCACATTTGGTATTCGTTGCCCTCCTGAGAATTAGTAGTATCCTTTATATTTGTATATCCACAAACATTATGAATCATTTCAGTAACATCATCCTCATCAATTCCATCATATTCTACTTCTTCACTACCTGCAAGATTAGAATTTTCAATGATAACAAATACTTCACCATGATAATCCTACACTTTCTAAGAATCCCAAAAGCCTATATTCAATAAATGTAGTCTTCCATAAATTCTCATCTTAAATACGGTGTTCCTAAACTTCTTACAAGGACATCAAACAATAGTTATCACAAAAAATTGATTGAATTCCCAATTAAGAAAGTTATCTACTACATCTTTATATATTTAGTCAGCTCTGTTCGTTAAAACAAATCAAATAAATAATTAATTCCTATCCTTTCTTATCTTTTCCATTTCTATCTTTTCTATCAAAAAAATTAAATAATTAATTATAGATACAAGTATGACAATAACTATAAATACAATGATCGAAGTGTATTGTAAATAGAACAACAAACTCCAAACTTATAGTTAAACAAAGAGAAACTAAGCACAAATGTAATGTGCAGGACAAACTAAAAAATAAATTATACAATGTGATTTTCAGTTATTATAATTTCCAATATGCAGGTGCAGGAAAAAGAACAACAACTTACACCAATAGCATTTGAGTGGACTATGATGTTGTATCAATCTCTATCCATGAAGAGGTAATATTTTGGATCGAGAAAACACAATAGTGAAAGAAATATAGAAGGATAAAAAAGGTAATGTTACTTAAGTTTTTGGTATTTTGTATCTTGAGGGGTTTAATTAAAAACAAAAAGTTAAAGGTCACTTAAGTGCTAGAGAACTTGGTAAACTCTTTTTAGTTGATTTTGACTATTTAATTACAAAAAAAAAGAAGCACGAGTAAGACCTTGATGCGGCCATTGTATTGTCTATACCTAAAACATATATGGTGTACACCTCTTATTAAAAAGATCATTAGTTACACTCATCCTATAACTAATTCCACAACCACCCAAATTAAAGACCTTAAAAAAACACCAAAGAGCTAACCATCAGCTACACTCATTCTTCACTAATTTCACAACCATCAAAATCAGTCTTTTAAAAAACACCAAATAGCCAATTTAGTACAACCTTCATATAAAACGCTCAAAAACTACCACATTTTCCAAATACCAAAATTGTTTGCCACTAAAGAAGCATTTGTTATATATCTTCCAGAGACAGAGCCCTAATGTGACTTAGAAATCAATTTAATAATCTTGTTTAGCCTTTTGGAAAATGCGTCGGGTGTGATCGTAAAAATTCCTAACACAAAATTATGGTCTATAATCAATAAAACATAAACATATAATTTTAATAAGAAATAAATTAAAACTTAAGAAAACATTTTGTCTGTACATTAAAATATAGCTTTTGTTACACATGATTAAAAGAGAGGAGGTTTTCTTAAAGGGGAGATATCTAATACATAATGAAGACTTAAAAATGATCTCATCCTTCGTTGCTCCAAAGTTCACTAATGCTCCTTTATTTTTTTATTTAAATTGAAAACATTTAAGTATAAGAGAATGAGGGAGCAATCTTTTTTCAAGTTGTCCCGTCAAAAAGATGTCATAAGTTGTTTATGGAGATAACACTTTTTTGGTGGGACAAATGGAATTTAAATGGTCCACTCAAGGCTAATTTATCCAACTTTTTACAATTTAAATCAACAACAAAGGGCTAGGATATTACTAGTGAGTGTAAAGGAACCAAGGACAGGATCTTAGTTTCAAGATATTTCAGAATAATTAGGAGGTGGACAGACTAACTGAAACCCACTACACTCTAAATATATTTGCTAGACCACACAAGAGCAAGATAGAATATGTTAGTTCTGACATATTCATGACAATAACATTTATGTACATTCACCTTAGACTAATATATAAAAGGCCAAGAACCGTACAAAGTGGAAAGAATTGTTTGAATGGTAGATGATAAGGTTTTAGTTAAAACAACAAAGTTAAAATTTACTTAGTTGCTAGAGAACTAGTTTAAATTTCTTTTGTTGATTTTGTCTATTTAATTACAAAGAAAACCCCGAGGAAGACCTTGATGATGGCATTATTTTGTTTGAGTAACTAAAATATGTATAATATATACCTCTTTGATTTAAAAAACCATCAGTTATGCTCATCCTGTAACTAATTCCATAACCATAAAAATTAAAGTCGATAAACAAACACCAGATGTCTAACTATCAGCTACACTCATCCTGTAACAAATTTCATAGCCATCCAAATTAAAGTCTCTTAACAAACACATAATAGGTAATTTAATATGTTTAGCTTAAGTAGAAGAGTTATGATAACCATGTTCATAAAAAGTTTTTATCCTTTATTCATGGTAAGAATTTTATGGAAAGTGGGTGTTTTGTATTTTTATTGCATCTCTGGGACACTATTTATTATGTACTTACCTCACATTCCACTGGATAATAATACAAATTTCTATTGATTTAGAGTCTGGTACTCATCCTATTGTTATTCCTCCATATAGCATGGCACCGACTGCTTGGACAGAGTTAAATATTTTGATGTAGAACCTGCTAAGTAAGGTATTTATTTATATAAGTGCCTCTTTGGGGGGGTAGGGGGGAACCTATACAATTTGTGAAGAATAAAAGAGGAGAATATTTTTATCTGCATTGATAACCATCAACTGGGAAAGGTCAATGTCAAGAAAAAATAACATTTCTCTACATAGATGACTTACTTGATCAGCTTCAAGATACATTAGCTTTGTTTAAAATTGATTTGTAACATCCTCCAAAATTGGGCCAAGTTGTACGGGCACCTCAAGCCTACATGAATTAGAGGTTGCCCCGATAACCAAACCTAATAATCATCACAATGACTACAAGGGTCAGGGAATCCCGATCTTATTATAAGATAGCGGAAACATAATGCTAATAGCCAAAACATAAACAATGTGTAACATTTCATTAATGTTAATAGACTAGTCAATG
Organism: Capsicum annuum; assembly: GCF_002878395.1. NCBI lineage: Eukaryota > Viridiplantae > Streptophyta > Magnoliopsida > Solanales > Solanaceae > Capsicum > Capsicum annuum. The sequence goes on along the minus strand of NW_025888801.1, from coordinate 11,359 downwards.
TACCCAAGTCCACAATCATCCATAAAGCCTCTACCAAACTGGAGTCAATAATATGTCGGGACATGCTCCCGACAATAGCCAAGTAACAACTCCATACAAGTCCATGACAAAGTATAAAGTGATGGTGAAATCTATGTCTTCCGGAGTATGGAAGCACACAACTTCAAGGTCAACACTTGAACCGCTCTAATACCCAATCAATGCGTAGAATAGGAAAAATAAAATACTTCGTCCCCTATGTCGCATGGGGACATAGCATCCTGAGATGGTTAGAAGTTGGAGCGCTAGCATGTAACTCAAGGATAAGGATAAAATAGTGTATTTATTCAATCCAGTTCAAACCATCATATACAATTATATTTACATTAGGATAAGCATATATGAAGATGCATATAAATATGTTTATAGAGCATTCCAAATTATGGAGGAAGTCATAGCAATCATTCTTAAAGCATTCATTCATGAGACATGGAGTTAAGAACTTTCCACTTTCCTACTTACAAATTTTAAGAGCTTAAACTTCTCCTTTACATTTGTAAAGGGGATCAAAACCTCAAACCAAATCAACCAATTTAACCAATTTACCCAATTCGTTAGTCAAGGGACTCGATAGACACATAATTAATTAGGCATGGGTCTATAACCACATGCTCACACATTTAATTAGGCATGGAACGCTAATCACACACTCACACATTCACATGCTCTACATTCAATTAGGCATGGAACTCTAATCATATGCACACAATTAAATTAAGCATGGAACTATAATCACATGCTCACACATTTAATTGGTCATGGAACTCTAATCAGATGCTCACATATTTAATTAGGCATAGAACTCTCATCACATGCTCACATATTAATTATGCCATGGAACTCTAATCATATGCTCACAAATTCAATTGGGCATAAAAATCTAATCACAAACTCACATATTACGCAAGGGACTTTAACCATAAGCCATTTCATAAGGAGAAGTATTTTAACCTCAAGATATCTCTTTAAGCAAAGGACTCCAACCATAAGACATTAGACGAGGGAATTTAACAACCAGTCATTAGACAAGGGACTTTAACCATAAGTCATTAGATGAGGGACTTTAACATAAGTCATTAGATGAGGTACATTGACCCTAAGTCATTAGATGGGGGACTTTAACCACAAGTCATTAGATGAGCGACTTTAAACACAAGTAAACTTATTACCACCTTTAGTCGATGTTTGAACTCTTAACATATTAGTTCATGCATGAACATCCATAAAATTTATTTCAACATTTAAGGGATTGAACCCATTTAGGTAATTCTACCACTAGTGCTACATATCAACACCATAGACAACTACATGGTCTTTGCTGACCCAATCAACAATTAATCATATGGATAGACCTAAGGCCTTATTTCACAACACGATATGATTTCTTTTATTGTTATCAAGAACTCTATAATCCAATCATTCCTCATTAATATTCTTACACACATATTTTATTCAAACATAATTCAAGTTCATGTTTTAGGGACCATGTTCCCATTTAACCAACAAACTATCAAGGATATCCACTTACTCCTCGTATGGAAAATAAGGCCTTTAGCAATTATTTACTAAGCATTCAAATTTTTAACAATATCTTACCTTATTTACTTCTATTAGACCAAGACCATAGATACATATTTGGCCTTTGCACAACCATTTAACCCCTAATAACTCTAATGGACTAGTTACCTTAATTAAATTCATTATTCAATTCAATTTATGGTCATCAAGACCCACACAACAATCCCCATTTCATTAGTAATCTTACAACACATTCTCACCATATTTTAGTTTAACACACTATTCAAATTCAATTTCGTGATTAGGAACCTTAATCCCTTATTAGCCATTTAACAAAAAGGTCATAAATTTTATAGTACATGAATTAAAATACCTTAAAAATATCATTACCAATCATTCATAATCATTACGCCATTTCCTTAATTCAAAACATCACCAACATGTGACCAGACAATTTACTTAGACATTTTTATAAACACCTTATGTGTATACCTTTAACAATGTTATTTGTATGGTAAAAATAATAAAGATTAGGGCTACTCAAGGCCCTTATGTTAAAACACACACAAAAATCACCCACATATGTAATTTATCATCAATAACATATATAAACACAAGTCTAAGAAACAGATAACATTCTTCATCATTAGGAAACAAAACCCTTTTTATTTGAATCCAAAATCACTATGTATAATTTCTAATCCAAGTATTAAATACATTGGTTTAGATTTATTTCATATTGGTAAGGGTTATATGCCTTAAAAAAGATGATCCACCAAGAACTTGACTCATCTCTGTCTTTTAGATGAGCACCCATCAAACCCTAGCCTCCAATCTTGCTTTAAAAAACTTTGAGAAAGTGTTTTGGGTGTTTGATACACTCAAATTCTATTTAAGAAGGCCTTATAGACTTATATAGTGAATGTACTTAGGATTTAAGGAATGGTAAGTGATCATAAGATCCTATGTTAATAGTTGTAAAATGAACATATACAGGGGTACGACTGACCTTACGAACCATACCTTAGGGTACGATTGGTACCCTAGTTCATACCCTATACTTCACCTAAGTTACCCTCGCTATTAAGATTATGATAACATACCCTTGAGTTGTATCCAAAGGGTACAACCCAACCCCTAAGTTGTATACACCACCCGTACCTGATAATGCTAAATTTACCAATTATTAGCACTATATATTCATGCACACTACCATGATTTGGAGGATTAAATAAGACATAATCGTGATTTAATACACTAATATCCATATTTTGTAGGAATATAGTTGATGAGATGAAAACATATGGATTGGAACTAACAATGATCAAAAGAAAGTAAGTAAATTCAACTAAAGACCTAGAGCTAATGTAGCCTCAGTTACTATGGTCGTGGTCTCAGGGACATGATCACAGCCATTCAAAGAGGGTCACCCTACCGCGACCACTTTGCTCTGTCACAATTGTAGTGTCCGTGACTATGTTTAAGGTATTATGATCGCGGTCTAGTAGAATTTTAGCCCAGGGGAAGAAGTGTAAAATCATTTAGTTGTCCAAAGTTGCCCTACTAAAGAATACTCAAACCCAATTCATCATTTTTTATTCTATTTTTTCCCAATTTGTAGAGGTTATTTTTAAGGGTTTTGAACCTTCATTCTTAGAGAAGAAAATATTGTATAGATTTTGGGTGAAGAATATTTTTGAGTCACTTCTAAGTGAAGAATTAGTGAATTCCCTCTGAAGATTTGTTGGATCTCATTGTTTGAGGTAACATTCACTTATATTTTCTCAACTTAATTCAATGGAGATTTTGTGTAAAATCTTTGCTTATTTATCTTATGAGTAACTAGTTTCTCCTATTTGGGTTATGCTAGAATAGGGTTAAATTACCTATGGGTTTTGATGAATTTGTGAATATGTTAATGTATTATTTATGGGTTCTATTGTTGCTGGATTAAATTTGTTGGATTTGTGTGTGAAAGCCCCTAATACTCAAATGGGTTTGTGTAATACCCTATACTTCTACCTAGCTTGAAATCATCTCAAGAATGTTAGAAACTTACTTTGAAAGATGAATCTATTTTTGTGAACATGGAAATTTTAATATTTTCACTTTTTTAGTGGGAAAATGAATTAGCTTTCCAACGATACCCATTATATCAAAACCTAACATTATAAGAGAAAGTTATGGCTAAAATACAGAAAGCAGTCAAAACTGCCCAGGTGTGACGGTGAAGGCCGACGAACCATCGAGCTAGCGACGAACCATCGCCCAAGCCTTTGTAGTAGAGGTAGTGAGACCATATTCTTCCTAAGGGAGATGGTTCAAGCTGAAGGAGCATCGAGCTAGCAATGGACCGTCACCCAAGCCATCATAGGAGAGGTAGTAAACCCCTATTATTCCCAAGTGCGACGGCTAGGACCGACGGACCATCGAACCAGCGATAAACCATCGCACCCACCATTGCATAACTCGTTCAGTTATTTTAAAGTCGGTTTTAAAAGTGTATTTGGGTCTTTTCCACCCATTTTAACCTTTAATTATATCAGACAAAGGCTTATAAGTTTATTATCCATCTATAATTTCAAATTAGTGTTTTCTCTCAAAGATAATCCCCAAGAACAAGATACAAATCATTATTCAAGAAACTAAGATATTCCAAGTTCTTCAATTCCAAGATCTTCAAGAAACTCACAACCCGAGTATGCCATGTGTTGATTCATGGGTCCGTTTCATGCATGAAGCTCAAGAATCTCTTTTCAAAATAAAAAAATTGTGTATTTATAATTGTTCGTGATTTAAATTGAATTGAAATTCATGTTCATGATGTTGTGGGGCATTGATTCATGTTTGAAATTACTTATTCTAATAATTGATGCTAGGATTTGGAGATTTGTATAATAATCATGATACCCTTAAATTTGCACTTTGATTGATGTATCTATGATTATTATATGTGTTGATGATTGTATAACCAAAGCATGCTCTACAGGTGTTTGATTAAATGCCTACGAGAAGGAATAGTGTCGTACTAGTATAATAATATGAAATCCCCATTTATGTACAAATTCATGTATGTCAAGTTTTCGATGAAATGTCTTAGTCAATGAGTTATGGATATATGTGTGGCCATTGTGGTACTTTAGAACTTGTACTTCATGAATTCTCCAACTTATTATATTGTTCATTGTTGATGTGGGCATGTATTTAAGAAAGTTATGCTTTGTCAGTTTCTTCCCATCAAGTCCAGGGGGTATTTGTAACCGAGAATTTAGCTATGTGCTTAGAATCAGTGTCTTGTTTTCAAGATACTCTCAGTTGAGCCATAATCCATAGAATTCAGTCAGTCTCATGACTCAGGAAAACTCAATAATCTCAATAGTATTTCGTCAGTCAATGGAACTTGGGTAATTCATTTTAGTCCAGTTCAGTTAATCATGTTCAGTGTCTATTTAGATAGGAGTAGGAATTAGCAGGAAGTGAACCCATGGATAGGAATACACATTGTCAGATAAGGGTGTAATTCTAAGAAGTCATCCTTGCGTTCTAGAACTATGTTACCAGCATAGGTTGAGACATCAACACTGTCAGATGAGGGTTTATAACATTGATAAGCACTGTCAGGTAAGGGTTGATAAGGTGGATAAGCACTGTTACATGAGGGGCCCTCCATTCTCTTTTGGGGACACTGTCAGATAAGGGTTTGCCACAGCTTGTCCTTACTAGTGGCGTGGTATTAACACCCTTAAAATTACGGTGACACATTGGACCCTACCTTAGCTATATTTATTTATTTGGGTCTGTTGTTTAGATGACTACTTCCCATAGTTTAAGTTACAGATTAGGACTGTCAGATATAGTCATTCAGTTTTAGCAAAAAAACTCAGATAGTGCTTAAAATTTTAGGACTGTCAGTATCTTATGTTATTAGTACTTAGACTCAGTAATTAGGTCATCACAAACTTAGTTAAAGTTACTATGTATTCATCCATTGTAATACCCCATAAAGTCCTCTTCCAGTATGAGCCTTAAAGCATATTCAGTAAAGCGGGAATCTGAGTCTAGAAGTTTTAGAAATATATCCCCAAGAATTAAATACTTTGTATTGTGTGGAATTTCAAAATTTGTCAATTTCCAGGGAGCCTCCGCAATTTTACTGCATCGCGGTATTGTTCCAATTCCCAACCCAGGGGGCAATGTAATTTCCACCACATCGTGCAGTCGTGTAGTTTTTTAATTGTCCAATTTACAGTGAACTGGTACAATTATGGCGTGTCGCACCAGCATGTAAAATCAGGGATTTTTCAGTTTAATTCCAAGAGCTTTTTGGTCTAGCCTCAGCTTTGTACTCAGATCAGATCTAATAGTATACGAGCGTTCAATTCTAATCTTGGTAGTTACCGAATAATCTATTCAAGCTCTGTATCTTCAGTCAGATACCATGATTGAATACCATTTTTGTCAGATATGGAACTAAGTGATCTCAGCATAGCTCAGTTAGATCTTTCGATAAACATGATCATTATCAGATTCAGTTCAATTGTGTTCAGTCAAGAATTCAATTAGAGTCTTTTAGTTGGGAGTAAAAACTAGTACTGAGTGAGGGAAGGGATGGGGGCTCCTCCCGTTCAGTAAGAGAGAGGCTAGAGTCATTAGTAGCAATCCCTGACCTTCAGAACTGTGCATCCATCACAGGATACAGGAGTCACCATTAGGAAAAGGATGTCACCTCTAGAGAAAGAGTATTTGACTATTATATTGCCTTAGGTTAACTTTCTTATAAGGGTCATCGGTTAGAAAAGATTGTCCAGAGAGAGTTCTTTACCTGTGGCACGGTATTGACACCCTTCCAGTTAGGGTTATTGGTTGGAACCCACCTGTGGTAGGTTTGGGCATGTCGGTTCAGTAACTACTTTCCACAGTTTCTGATTCAATCTTAGTCTAAGTATCAATCTTATGTAATTAGGATTGTCAGATACAGTCATCTATCTCTATGATGAACTCATATAGTTCCATTGATTCATGGACCATCCATCAGATAGGCTTGGTCTCATATATAGTTATTCGATATCATATTCAGAGATATACTCCTAAGTCTTGACCACAGTTGCAGATTCTATTTAGTATTCTTGTTGTCAGATTCAGATATGATCATTTGCTTACCATTGATAATAGATTTCTTAATCATTCATTAGAGAGGTTGATTTTTAATCTCGTCAGTTGAGAGTAGTAAGCTCAGAATTCAGTCATTGATGTAAGTACATCTAGTTACTTAGTCATCAGTATAAGATGAGTTAGTGTCTCTATATCTCAGTGTTAGTAGTTAGTTTAGTTTGCAGTAAGGCAGTATCCTAGTTTCAGTATCTAGAATTATGACAATTGTGACTATGGTCTATGCATTAATATATGTGTATGTGTTCTCGTGCAGCACTTTCATGATTATTGAGTTTAGATATTATGCATGCATGAGCCTTTGCATTTAATCTACCTCGTCTACATATTCAGTACATCCCTGTAATGACGCATTTGCTCTATGGTGTTTTATTTGGAACCATAGGTTTAAAGGCATGAGACCCAAAGTTTTCTTAGTTGTTCAATCCCAATCAGCAGCAGTAGCATAGCAGTGAGTCCTCTTCTTTTGAGGATGAATCTCAGTTTAATACTATTGCATCAAACTTTATTTATTTCTTCAGTAGACGAAGTTAGTTGGGGACCTGTCCTATCAACTCCACAGTTCAAAAAGTTTAGAGGCTTCTCCAATGTATGTATTAGTATTCAGTTTTCAGTTTTGAGTATTCATAGATGTGTTAAACCTTATGCCTAGTTTCCGCACTTATTTTAGATATTATGCAGTGCATAGGTACAAATATTAGTAAAGGGTTAGCTTATGGTCTTTCAAGGTTACAAGCATCGTGTAATGTCTTGGGAAGGGATCTCGGGGCATCACAAAATTGTTATCAGAGCCTAAGGTTCAAGAGTTTCCTAAGGAGTCTAAAAAGTCGCATATAGTAGTGTATTGTGCATGGGTGTGTTGTGCACCATATTTATGTACAAGAGGTACGAGATATTTTAGGAGTAGTTTCCCTTCTTTTAGTAGTCAGATCGTGCGAGTAAGCATGAGCTCAAGTTGATTATCAGTCTAATCCACTTCTTTCTTCCATTTATAGAGTATGCCTCCACGCAGAGATTTTATCCATGGGGTTGATGACTAGCCCTCTCATCTAGTAGATTCCAAGAATGAGAATGTGTCACATTCAGAGTTTCGAGCATCTTTCGAGGTGCTATCCCAATCTATGACTAATGTTCAGGGTAACAGTTACGCTACAGTCCCACCGCATCAAGATGGGAATTCTTCTGCAGCCATTGTTAGAAATTTCAGTAAAATGAACCCGCCATAATTCTTTGGGCCAGTGGTTGATGAGGACCAGCAACTTTATCTAGAGGAGATGAAGAAGATCACCTAAATTATGCATCTTTCTGAGGATGATAGTGCTGAGTTGGCATCTTTTAGGTTGAAGGATGTTGCTCATGATTGGGTAGTGATATGGAAGAACCTCAGAAGGGAGAATGAAGCTCCTGTAACTTAATGAAGCTCCTGTAACTTTGCTAGAGTTCAGAGTGTATGAGTTTTAGATCTCAGTTAATCAATCATGACCTAGTCTGAAGGTGCCCTGTGCACCACCCTAGTATTTTAGCAAATAGTGTTTAGAGGGATAAAGAGTCCCAAGGGGGAGATACCCCATAGTATTATGATGTTTGCATGTCCTTAGATTCATCTTGATGCATGTTTAGATTTTCTTTATGAAGTTAGCATCAGTCGTTATGGTATTGTCAGTCATGTATTTATGAGATTAGCCCAGTTATAAGTCCATGCATCAGATATGCATGTGTGTTATGAGAATTCAGCTATGAGTAGATTCAGTCGAGTATCATCAGATAAGCATGCCCAGTTTGAGAACTCTGTATGTTATATGTTCTAGTTGTGTAGTCATGTTTTGAAAAGTTCTCATTCCTTCAGTAAGTTCAGCTGATCCATATTCTCAGTCTATCAAGTGACATTTGAGGAAGAATGTTCCCAAGGGGGAGAAAATGTAATACCCCACAAAGTCCTCTTCCAATCTGATCCTTAGAGCATATTCAGTGTAGCGGGAATCCTAGTCTAAAAGTTTCATAAATATCTCCCCAAGTATGAAATACTTTAGATTGTGTGGAATTTCCATAATTTCAACTCTTTGTTATGTAGATCCTTGAATAAGCTTTCCATCGATGCAAAATTCGCCCAAATCAGACACTTAGGTGAATAGTTAGAGCCATTTTAGTGAGACAGTGTGCCACCTGGCACTTTAGCACGTTGCAGAGCCAGCCAAAATGGCAATCATCAAAATCTAGTGAGCCTCTGTGATTATGGCGCGTTGCGCCATGGCTTAATTTCAGAATTTATCAATTTCCAGGGAGCCTCCGCAATTCCACCGCGTCGCGGTATAGTTCCAGTTTGCAACCCAGGGGACAATGCCATTTCCACAATGTCACACCGTCGTACAGTTTCCCAATTATCCAATTTTCAGTGAACTAGCGTGATTATGGCGCGTCGCACCAGCATGTATAATCGGGGATTTTTTAGTTTAATTCTAAGGGATTTTTGGTCTTTTCCCCTTTTCCCCAGCCTTTATAAATACCCGGTTGGGTCCTTCACCCTTATTTTCTCTTCATCCACCCTAAAACTAGGGTTTCCAAAATCAAAACCCTTTCTTTTTCTTCAACAAAAATCAAGAGAGAATCAAGTAGAATCAGGAAATATTTTCAAGAACCTTTAAGAAAAGATTTTCCCCAGGTATGTAGAGGTTGATTCATGGGTCCCTTTCATCGGAGAAGCTTAAGAACCCTTTTCTGGAACTCAATGATTTTTATGTTTGTGAGATCCCATGATATGTATGAGTTGAAATTGATGTTCTGTGTGTTGTTGAGTTTTTATTTATGTTTTTTTACAAGATTCATGAGCTTTGACCCTAGTATGTGAAATTCTTGTGATGTTTGTGATAAACACTCTTGAAGTTGTTTTCTATATGAAGTGTTCATGTTAAATAGGAGTGGAAATGATTGAATTAGCGAAGCATATCCCCCATAAGTTTGATAAAGATATTAGGTGAACCATAAGGGCCATTAGACAAACTTGAACAGGAAACCCCCAAATTGGGAGCTAGTCCATGCATGCCTAGTGTTTGATAAAATGCCTTAGTGAGTGAAATGTGCCATGATAGTATGAAATCCCCAAGCAGGTGTAAACCCGTACTTGCTTAGTGTTGTTGAAAGACCTTAGTCAACAAGTCGAGATATAATGGTTATAAATTCCCTAATTATGTTCTCTATGATATATGCTGAGCTTTTAATACATGCTAAGTAGTTAGCAAGTAAGTTAAGGCATGATAGTATGAAGTTTCCCCCAAATCACATGATGTCCAAGTACGTGTCAAGACTAATTTAGGTGTGAAGTACTTTAGGTAAGACCTTGTTGAAGGAAGCATTATCTAGTAGCATGTTCCCCTAAGCTAGTAAATGTTGATGTTTCCTAAATGCTTGACGCTATGCATTAATGATTGTAAAAGTGAAGGTATTTCTTGTTTCCTGAATACTAGAAGAGATGCTTTAATTATAATGATGATGAATGAGTGATTGTGATGATGCTGATTAATGAATGGTTGTGATGATGGAGGAACGATTATTCTTTGTTTTATGTTATAGAGTCCTGAAGGGATGTATACCTGGCAATTTAGCGGCTGTCTAGAGCCCGTGTCAGTTTCACGATAATTCCAATTGAGCCATGACTCTCAGAACTCAGTAAACCATAGAACTCTGTATCCTGAAACAATTATGGAACTCAAGAAAACTCAGTAATCTCTACAATCTCTGCATTTCTAGTAATCTATCCTCATCTATGTACTCATCTCAGATCTAATAGTATGCAAGTGTTAAATTCTAATCTCTGTATTGACTGAATAGTCTATTCAATCTCTGTATATTCATTCAGATACCGTGATCGAATACTATTTATGTCAGACACAGAACTAAGTGATCTCAACATAGCTCTGTCAGATATTTTGATAAACATGATCAGTAGCAGATTAAGTTTAATTGTGTTCAGTTAAGAATTCAGTCAGAGTCTTTCAGTTAGGAGTAGAAATTAGCACTGAGAGAGGGAAAAGATGGCGGCTTCTCCTATTAAGTGAGAGAGAGGCTAGAATTGTTAGTAGCAATCCCTGACCTCCAGAACTATGTAACTAGTGCAAAATATAGGATGACCAATTATGAAAAGGCAGTCACCTCCAGAGAGAGTATTTAACTATTATATTGCCTTAGGCCGACGTCTTGGTAAGGGTCATCCATTAGAGAGGCTTGACCAGAGAGAGGTCTTTATTCATAGTAAGGTATTGACACCCTTACAGCTAGGGTTATAGGTTGGATCCCACCTGTGGTAGGTTGGGGCATGTTGGTTAAGTAACTACTTCCCACAGTTTTAGATTCAGTCTTAATCTCAGTATCAATCTTCAGAAATAAGGACTGTCAGATACAATCATCTATCTCTGTGAGGAACTCAGATAGTTCCATTGATTCATGGACCATCCGTCAGATAGGCTTCATCTCATATACAGTTATTTGATATCATATTCAGAGATATACCGCCAGACAGGCTTGACCACAGTCTCAGATTCTATTGAGTATTTTTATTGTTAGAGTCAGATATGATCATTTCCTTACCATTGATAATAGCTTCCTTAAATATCCTTTAGAGAGGTTGATCTTTAATCTT